>NC_067133.1:30623516-30908516 GCF_021347895.1 Acanthochromis polyacanthus | reverse complement strand
CCATCATCCTCTGATAGATGGAGCTGCTGCTTAAAAAATACACGTTTCTGGGAAACACAAGAATATAAAGGACTGGAAGACTTTTTCATAATCAAACTGACCGTTTCTGCTGGATCTTTACTCTCCTGAAGAACAAGCACTGGAGCAGAAACTCATTTAGTTCATTTAGTTTAGAGCCACGTTCAGCTCAGTTTGATCTAGAATGAAATGATATCATGATGACTGATAAATAACAACTAGAAAAGCCCTCAGAGAGCTCAGTCCTCCTCCAAGGCTGCTCATTCCCCCATATGTCAGAAATGCAGCATTTGTTTATTAGTTATTGATGATCAGAAATCACGGCTCCATCTAATATAGATGTACCCACAAACACAATGACCTTGTGCTGAACACAGGTGTGTGTTCTGCATGGGTACGTTATGTACAGATACCGGATCACGTGACCTAAATATGTAGCGGGCGACTCAGAAACACCCCCACAGTTTAATCAGCTGTTCCTTGGATCATTTCTGATGGATAAGTCCTGATAAGTCCTCAGAGGTGGATTTGTAGTAGGATCACAATCAGCTGATGTAGTGTTCACTGGTTGTCATGGTTACAGTGACGCCGTGCCGCTATCTGGCAATCATACAGAAATCTTTAACTAATCCATGGATCCAGACTATAAGCTGCATCACTGCCAGAATCTGATCACTTGGTCCTTGTGTCATTTCTGATGTTCCCTGAAAATTTCATCCAAATCTGTTGGTCTGTTTTAGAGTGATGTTGCTGACAGACAGACAGACAGACAGACAGACAGACAGACAGACAGACAGACAGACAGACAGACAGACAGACAGACAGACAGACAGACAGACAGACAGACAGATGCTGACCGTTACATTACTCCACTATGTTTCTTGGTGGGGTAATAAATCCAGATGTTTCTACAGGTTTTAGAGTAAAATGTTCACATTTAATGAATTATCTTTTTACAAAACATTATAAAAATCTGGAATTCCTTCTGAAGAACAAGTTCAGTTTCAGCAGCATCCAGCTTCAGTTTATCTTTTACACATTAAACTTACAGATCAGATTATCTCTAGAAGCACAGAACATTTAGCCTCAGGTACTTGGATGAGAACAGCATTTTATTTAATGCTCAGAACAACTTGTCAAAATCTGGATATTATTGTAAATTTACGTTTATCATCAGGGTAGGAATCCTGAACTGACAACAAACTAAACAATGAAGGAAGAAGATTCATTTATCGGCTGCTGTATGATCTTATTCCACTGGACATCAAAGTGAACTAAATGGTGAATGAGCAGCAGGGCCGTCCCTCTGAGGGCCGCGGGCCATATGTTGGACACCGCTGCTCTAGAGGCTGCTGGTTGGAGGAATTCAGGTTGTAGCTGTGATCACTTCCATACCTGCTGCAGATGTTCTCCTATTAAATATTCAGCTCCAGATTTACAGGCTTTATTTCCAGCTGCAAGTTTTTACGTATTTTATCGTTTTTCTCTCCATGTTCAGCCTCAGGAGATGTTTTATGACACCTGAACTTAATCCTGCACAGGATTTTACAGCAGAAATCAGCCTCAGATAGTTTTAACTTGTTACTGATAAGTCCTGATGGTCCTTCCTGCTGCCTGCAGTCCTACAGGTTCATTTAGCTTTCATCCACAGCGACATACATCTAAGAGTAGATCCATGAGGAGCTGGTGTTGCTGATGAGCCTCCATGTGATGGTGGACCTGCAGTGGTTTAATGGTTGAAGGATGGTGTTCCACAGTAAGCATCACCTCCAGGTGGACAAACTCACAGTTAGCTGCTCCAGATGCTTTAAAGTTGTAGTTTTTATTTTCTTTGTGCTCTTCGTGGACTCACTGATGGTCTAAATAGATGGTTGGTTTAAGATCCATTCCTTCTTTTCGTGTTCGTACTGGAAACAGTGAAAGGAGTCGGAGGTGTGTCATTGTTTAGTTAAATGGGATTAATGTGGGCGTTTTCCCTCCTGCTGCATTAAATAAGTGATAAAATGAAATACTGAACTGAATCTTACTGTCTTCTAGTTTCCTTCTTCTGAGATGGTTTTAGGTTGAGGAAAACATCGTATGAGTTTTAAAACTGAGCTCCACATGGTTTCTGCTGTTTCTGACCTTATATCAGCCGTTAGAGATCCGGAGAGGACTGATGTGTTCTGGAAGGACGACTATTAGCGATCAATGAGACTGATAAGTGATCATTAGAGCCAGGATGTATCTGCACAAAGAAAGAATATTTCTGTGAAAATGTAGAAACTGTGTTGAACTCTGAATCTTTAGGTTTTTCTCAGAGCTGATTTCAGCTGCACAGGATTCAAAATTACACTGATATCTGTCCTGTAGCATTCTCTGCTGTAGTATTTATTCTCCATCCATAGAAACCAGTTTATACATATGTAGAAGCCTCATTCATCTCTGGATGGATGACTGAAAAGACTCATTCTGCTGTAGAAGAGAATCTGAGCTCTGGAAATCACAGCCATTTGTATTTCTATCTAATAATCTAGTGAGTAGCTCGTGAAATGGATTGCATGTGTGCCTCCTGACGTTTGCTGCCAACAACTAACCAAAGTCAAATTCTTCCTGAGCTTTCTTTTCCTGTTTTTCTTTCTTCTCGCTGCTTTTTGCTGGAGCAGCCTCTGGGCCATCTGCTGGCACTGACTGGCAGCTGGAGGCCCGAGAAGAACCAGAGGAACCCGAGGAACCGGCCTTCATCTGGTCTTAGTGCTCCACAAAGACAGGAGGGATGTGGGGAGGAAGTCTTCTCCTCTTTTCCTTCTCTGCTGTCACATTTCCTTAAATAAAAATCACAGATGCTTAATAATTAGCACTTAGCAACGTCTCAGACTCTAAGAAGAATGAAGACGGTAAATATGAGCTGAATAAAGCGGCAGTTCTGGTTGTTTTACTGCTGGTTTATCTGTGATTTTTGAGAAATAATTTCTGGTTTCAAACAGCAGTAATCCTGGTGAGGCTGACAGACGGTGGACGTTAATGGCATAAAAGACCACAAAGGAAAAAACGCTGCTTTAATCAGGCCTGAATATTAAAAAAAAAAAAAAAACTAGAATCACAAACAGAGACTAAGAGAAACTGAAAGAAGAATAGAGGGAAAACATATTTAGTTGTATAAATAGTTTCATGTTTAATGAGGATGTTTTTGTTGATTAACAAATGCAGCAAAGTGTCAAAGTTGGCTTTGATCCAGGAACCAGGTTTCTGTTAAAACCAGGAAAAGAAAAAATATTTTATAGAGGAAAGTAGAAACACAAAGACACACACGATCACTACTTCTCTCAGGTTTATTCTGTTGTTCTATTCTTTATCTACCTGTAATATCTTCTGCTCCATCTTTCTTTGTGTTTCACCAGATGGTAAAAGACGGTAAAAGACACTAAACTAATGTGTGTTTAATGAAATGTTGGATGTTAGACCAGTTTGGAAGAAGGAGAAGTTAACCTGTGCTGACCTGTGGGGATCATTGTTTCCTTGCTGTTTTACCAGGAAGTTCTCTCTCTGACAGATTGGTATAATGGTGGCTGCTCAGCAGGAGCGCTGCTGTTTTATGGGTTTGTGTTGTTGGGATCCGGTGTATCCAGGCTGTTAGCATCCTACCTATAAAACACACGGGTGGTCAGCTGTTTACTGTTTGCTAGCAGAGCTCTCTCATTCTGCTCAGTGACTCATTCACAGCGCTTAAATCCACCTACTACCTTAATCTGACTGTTTTCAATCATCTTTATTTCCACTTTGCCTCCAGCTCACTGCTGGTTCTGGAGAATTCCAAACCTCTGGTCCAGTGGAAGCATTAAACCGTCTCAGAAAGGTTTGTTTTGGGTGGTGGGCCCGGCTGGATCCAGAACACACTGAGTAGCTGTTTAGCCTTCCTAGCCGCGTTTCTGACGGTTTATCGTTCTGTTTAGCCTTCCTAGCAGCACTTCTGACGGTTTATCGTTCTGTTTAGCCTTCCTAGCAGCGTTTCTGACGGTTTATCGTTCTGTTTAGCCTTCCTAGCAGCACTTCTGACGGTTTATCGTTCTGTTTAGCCTTTCTATCAGCGTTTTTGACGGTTTATCGTTCTGTTTAGCCTTCCTAGCAGCACTTCTGACGGTTTATCGTTCTGTTTAGCCTTTCTATCAGCGTTTTTGACGGTTTATCGTTCTGTTTAGCCTTCCTAGCAGCACTTCTGACGGTTTATCGTTCTGTTTAGCCTTCCTAGCAGCACTTCTGACGGTTTATCGTTCTGTTTAGCCTTCCTAGCAGCACTTCTGACGGTTTATCGTTCTGTTTAGCCTTCCTAGCAGCGTTTCTGACGGTTTATCGTTCTGTTTAGCCTTCCTAGCAGCGTTTCTGACGGTTTATCGTTCTGTTTAGCCTTCCTAGCAGCGTTTCTGACGGTTTATCGTTCTGTTTAGCCTTCCTAGCAGCGTTTCTGACGGTTTATCGTTCTGTTTAGCCTTCCTAGCAGCGTTTCTGACGGTTTATCGTTCTGTTTAGCCTTCCTAGCAGCACTTCTGACGGTTTATCGTTCTGTTTAGCCTTTCTATCAGCGTTTTTGACGGTTTATCGTTCTGTTTAGCCTTTCTATCAGCATTTTTGACGGTTTATCGTTCTGTTTAGCCTTCCTAGGAGCACTTCTGACGGTTTATCGTTCTGTTTAGCCTTCCTAGCAGCACTTCTGACGGTTTATCGTTCTGTTTAGCCTTCCTAGCAGCACTTCTGACGGTTTATCGTTCTGTTTAGCCTTCCTAGCAGCGTTTCTGACGGTTTATCGTTCTGTTTAGCCTTCCTAGCAGCACTTCTGACGGTTTATCGTTCTGTTTAGCCTTTCTATCAGCGTTTCTGACGGTTTATCGTTCTGTTTAGCCTTCCTAGCAGCACTTCTGACGGTTTATCGTTCTGTTTAGCCTTTCTATCAGCGTTTTTGACGGTTTATCGTTCTGTTTAGCCTTCCTAGCAGCACTTCTGACGGTTTATCGTTCTGTTTAGCCTTTCTATCAGCGTTTTTGACGGTTTATCGTTCTGTTTAGCCTTCCTAGCAGCACTTCTGACGGTTTATCGTTCTGTTTAGCCTTCCTAGCAGCACTTCTGACGGTTTATCGTTCTGTTTAGCCTTTCTATCAGCGTTTCTGATGGTTTATCGTTCTGTTTAGCCTTCCTAGCAGCACTTCTGACGGTTTATCGTTCTGTTTAGCCTTCCTAGCAGCGTTTCTGACGGTTTATCGTTCTGTTTAGCCTTCCTAGCAGCACTTCTGACGGTTTATCGTTCTGTTTAGCCTTCCTAGCAGCGTTTCTGACGGTTTATCGTTCTGTTTAGCCTTCCTAGCAGCACTTCTGACGGTTTATCGTTCTGTTTAGCCTTCCTAGCAGCACTTCTGACGGTTTATCATTCTGTTTAGCCTTCCTAGCAGCGTTTCTGACGGTTTATCATTCTGTTTAGCCTTCCTAGCAGCGTTTCTGACGGTTTATCGTTCTGTTTAGCCTTCCTAGCAGCACTTCTGACGGTTTATCGTTCTGTTTAGCCTTCCTAGGAGCACTTCTGACGGTTTATCGTTCTGACATAAAGCTGTTTTCCTACATGATGAATCCTGCTGACTGGGGATTTCTGCAGCTTTTCTCATCATTGTTAGCATGTTAGCATATTAGCATGTTAGCATGGCGATATCATCTAAAATCAACATCATGATTCATTCTCATTTTTACCTAGATAGCAATTAATTCATCACTTATTTCTGAGTAAACTTGTGAACACCATTTTCTTTTAAATCATTTGCACTGAAACAGAAAAATCCTGGAGTTGATCACAGTATTTTTTAACAAACAATAACAAACACTTCAGTTGTTTTCAGGTTGATTTTGCAGCAAAATCTGCTCTGTAGTTTTCTGTGATCTTAAATGTGTCAGACTAGTTACCTCCTAGAAAAACATTCTTATGTCATGTAAACTTTTTTACACTCCTGATATTCATTTGCTGAAATTAAAAATGAACCGCTGGACCAGATTAAATCCTTCCAGCAGCGTGTGGATGGCCGCTGTATCTCCAGGTTCAAGTTTTCAGACATTAAGCACCAGTAATATTCTGTGATGTGTTTAAAGAAACAAGCTGATTTCACATCCAGCACCTCTTTTCCTGGAGTGTTTGCAGATCGCTTCGGTTATTTATCCTGTTTTTCCTATTTCACTTCCTGTGATCTCTGCTGAGTGAAGCAAACTTAAAGACAACTGGAGCCATTTTACTTTCGGATATTCATTTAATGATAATATCACTTTTTCCACTTGTACAAATAAGCTCACAGAATAAAAAACAACAAATGACAACAAGAAGCTTCCCAAAATTAACAGGGAAAAATTAACAGTCACATCGAAAACACTTTTGGTTATTTTCAATGTATTTTACAGACAAATATTCCAGTTGCATTACTCGATGGTGAATTTTGAAGGCATTTTGTTAGCGTGGGATGTTTACTGTGGTTGAAAATACTGCAGGTAACCATACAGATGTTCACAGATGTGTCTTTGGTGGGTTTACCTCCAGGATCAGTTGTTGGGGCTGAAAATACTCTGAGGCATGAGGGCTCATAGAAACTGATAACCTGATGTCTGGAGGTCTCTGCACAAGACAGGACATGTACCGGCATTATCACACACACACACACACACACACACACACACACACACACACACATGTTTGTACTTCTATCTTAGTGAGGACATCCATAGGCGTAATGCATTTCCTAGAGCCTTACCCTAACCTTAACCATCACAACTGATTGCCTAAACTTAATCCTTACCCTAACCCTAACCAAACCTCAATTCATACCTGTTCTCTAAAAACAAGTCTTCACCCTCAAACATGGCTGTTTCAAAGTGAGGACCGGTCAAAATGTCCTCACTTTGTAAAAATGTTCTCACTTTGATAGTTAAATGCAGAAAATGGTTCTCACAATGTAGCAAGTACAAGTACACACACACACACACACACACACACACACACACACACACACACACACACTCAGAATGCTACTCTAGCTTCATGTTCTCAGATCTGCATCAGTCGTCTGCTGATAGTCCAGCAGAACTCAGCTCTCCTTGCCAGCAGAAACCGTGCATAGCGTCGCACCAAGCAGACTATTTTTACTCAGGGGAAACACAATACACACCCACTGTTTGCTTTCCTAGTTGTCAGCAGTCGTGTGCTGAATGTGACCTGTGGTTGGGAAAACACAGCTTCCCTTACAGGGAATAAACAATAAATAAAGTCTCCTGTGTGCTGGTCTGCTGGAGCTACGATAAGCTCTAAAATGGTTGAAACCTTGAAACAGAGGAGTTCAGTCAGTCTGTACCTTCCAGTAATCCTGATTATTCTCCCTCTTTCTGATGGCAGAGCAGTGGAGGAGGAGGATTTAGTCTCAACTGTGTCCAGACTCACAACTACTTAGTCTGTCTGACATTCTGGGGACAAAGCCCTTTGATTGACTTTACTGGTACCAAACGAGTTTTAATCTTCAAAGATTTTAATCTGCTGTTTTGTCTGTTAGTCACAGGAGGTGGAGGCTGCTGAGGCTGTTAACAGTCACTAAGTTCCACAATAAAAAATAACATCAAGAAACAGATATAAAAAAATACATACAAGTTTTTGTGCCAAATAAAGCAACACAAGCAACATCTGTTTTCTCTGCACAACTTCATTTGGTGTCTGAAAGGTCATTCACAGCAAGCACTGATCCCTTTGGGGTCCTGGGGAGGCTCCATGTTCAGTCAGGTTGTTGGAAGGGCGATGAAGGCATCACATCTCTGAAGCCCACAGCCAATCACAACACAGCGTCAGTCCCAGCATCACAGCTGAATGTTCCTGAAGCAGGATGCAGCATGTCCATGGAGTTGAAGCACATTTCATGCTTAAGTCCAAACAAATGTTTCTGAACTTGTTTAATGTCTGCTTAGACAACCAAAGGACATTCAGCTACATCCAGTTTCTACGCACTGGTTGCTGATAATGTATCCTCCACTTTCACAAACAGCAGTTTCTGCTCTTTTCACCTTAAAGCTCCTCTTTTAGATCTGAGATCTTAGATCTGAAAGCTACTATCAGAAGTAGGAAGGCTTATGTGAGGACGTGTTGTTGTTTGATGTGCAGTGATCTTGTAGGAGCAACACCTCATATTCCAGATTGCTGTTTTGAACAGCAGGTTCAGGGAGCATGAGTTGGGGCTGTTTTTGAGGCAGCGCTCCATTGTCCAGTCCACCTTTTACCCCGTCCAGCTCTAGCTGGGAGGGCTCACACTCCAGGTCCAGGTGGCCCTTGGCCCTCTTTCTGCGAAGATAGCATACCACCCCCACCACTACTGCTATCAGCACCAGGAGCAGCAAGATAGCGATTGCAGGCACCAGCATGGTGGTTAGCTTTGGGTCCTCAAACTGTGCATCAGGGCCCCTGGTGGTCTCAGGGGCAGTGTGGGCCTCAGTGCAGACACTGTCTACACCGCTAGGAGCTCCTAACGGACTGGCACACACAGTGTAGGTGGAGTTGGGATTCAGACCTCTGAGTCTGTACTCTGGGAAGGATGCTGGGAGGCTGAGCTGGATCGGCCTGCGGTCTGGTCCGGAGAGGTTGCGGTAGGTTAACCGGATTCCACGGATGTAAGGCCTCATCTCAATGTAGCGGTGGAGGTCCAGCAGGATGGAGGTTGCAGTTGCTTGATGTGAGCTGATGTCCGGTGGATCGGCAGTGACTGTTCCCATGGGGGGCTCAGCGTCAGGAGGTGACGGCGGGGGGTAGTTCTGAACTTCACAGTACATGCCAACGGTACCATGTGGGCAGGTACACTCCACCTGACCGTGCTGGTCCAATCGGCATGTACCCCCATTCAGACAGGTGTGAGAGGGACAGAAGTGCTGCTCCACGCCTTGGTCCATGCTGCTGCTGCTGGGGGAGGCAGGGACGGGGGGTAGGGGCAGATCTATCTCCTGGTCGGTGGGGTTGTCGCTGGCCCGGGGGGCGGGATCAGCCCTGGTGGTCGTCGGGAAGGTGGTGACAGCAACAGGTAGGGTGGTGGTAGTTCTCACAGTGCTGGTGGTGACTGTAGTCGTGGTGGGACAACCAAAGTCCCTGTGCTCCAGTCTTTCTAGCACCTTTCCAGCATTGATGGGTGGAAAATGGCAGCGGGTCTCCTCGGTTCTCTCCAAAGTGATGCTCTGGGCCCTGAGCCATCTCGGGAACCATGCTAAGTTGCAGAGGCAGTTGAAGGGGTTTTCTGCTGCTGTGAGCTTTCTGAGGTTGGGGAAGAGTTGGGACAACTCTTCAGGGAGGCCTTGCAGACTGAGGCTGCTAATGTCCAACTCATATAGCTCCCCGAGGTTCTGCAGGTCCTGAACCCTAAGAGGACCCATTGGGTTCCCGGCCAGGCTGAGGTGAAGCAGCCCTGGGGTCTCCTTTAGCACAGAGGGGAAGGACTCGAGTTGGTTTCCTGAAATGTCCAGTTCATGGAGATTCTTCAGGCTGCCTATGAGCTCCTTGTTTAGGCTGGTCAGCCCCACTCCACCCAGTTTGAGTGCCTCTAGGTTTGGTGTCTGGATGTCTGAAGGACCCAAATTGGGTAAGACATTAAAGCGAAGGTCCAGCAGCAGCAGTCGGGGCATTGAGAGAGCCGGCAGGGATGTAAGCTGGTTACCCTGCAGTTTGAGCTCCAGCAGGTGCTCCAGGCCGTTAAAGGCCGCCGGGTGGATGGTCTTGATGTGATTACTGTACAGGTAAAGGCGCTCGAGCAGCGTCATACTGTGGAAACATTCCTCTGAAATGTGAGTGATCTGGTTGGATGACAAGTCCAGGTTTCTCAAAGAAGTTAAAGGTTCAAATACCCTGTCAGGAAGGTGGGTCAGTTTGTTTTGACTGAGGTCCAGCATTTCCAGGTTCTCTAGACCATCAAAGTCCTCAGCTGTTAATCTTTCAATCCCATTGGCAAAGAGGTAGATGCTTTTGGTGGATGGGTCCACGCCTCTGGGAATGCTGGAGGATCGTCTCTGGAAACACAGGATGGATTCTGGAGTGGAACAGGAGCAATCTTTGGGGCAGCTGCTGGAGAAGATGCCATCAGGGAGGATGAGGAGGAGCAGGAAGGGCATCACTGGAGTGAGGAGGATCTTCATGGTGCTGACTCTTTCTTTCTCCATGCTCAGCCTAAAACAAGAGAATGAAAAAGTCTTAATCATCTGTGTAATGAACTCAGAAATACACAGTAAATGAGAAACAGCAGTAGCCTACATTACATTACTGACTCTGGGAGGATACAAAGATCTCCGTTACAAGGTTTAGGAGGATAAAACTGATGCACCACCATATAAAAGTTCTGTTACATAGCATGTGAAATAATCCTTCCAGACTGATTCCTGGACCAGCTGAGGTCACTCATTCATTCACAGCGTGGTTCTTTACTGTTCCATGGAGTGAGATTACTATCAGAGGTTTAACTGAGCAGAGCCGCTGATCAAAGCCGGTCTTTGTCACAAGTTCTCTCCAACCACAGAGCTGCAGGTTTCTGCCATACTTTGCTAAAGCTGACATTGTGGCGTTCTGCTACACTTCTCTGACTAAAATAAGCCAAATTCTCCCTCTGATGATCTCTAAAAAGAGCTTTGTAGAAATGATTCCTTCTCCAATTAACTCATATTTAGTATTTAGCTGCAGACTCTGAGGTGGTTTTCTGGTCACAGGTAACAGCTGATGCTGATCCACCACCAGGAGAACCTTCAGTCTGTGTCAGGTCACCTGGAAGCTCAGACCAGCTGTACATTTTCCTAACCAGTGTCCAGTTTCATTTAACTCCTCTCTGTACATCATACTGCACACGACCCAGCATCTGTGGAGGATTTATCTGGTAGCTTCTGGGCTGAGAAGTTCTTCACTGATAGTCTGAACTGCTTCCCTTATGCACCACAGATGTAATATTAAAAACACGCTTTGTTGTTTTACTGTCTGCCATTGATACAAGTCAAACACGTCTGTAATACCGCAAAAAAGATGGAATCTACAGAGTGATGGTCCTTAAATAGGAGTACTGGGTTTAAAGAGACACTCTGCTGGATACTGGAGGGAAGGAGTGATGGAAAGGAGAGGAGGTGGAATGAGGGCAGATAAAGAAGAAACTAGCTGCAGATAAAGAGTCTGTAGGAGTTTATCATCCTCCGCTATCTGGGAGCCGGCCTTGAGGCAACATTTCAATCTGCTGACCAGCTTTTCTCCTGTTTTTTTACTGTTTAGGAACTCAGAAAAACCTGCCTAAGCTTTAACCACAGGCTGATGTTCTCAAACAAGATCAATCTTCCTTCATTACCTGAGTTTAATACGACAGTTTAGTTGAATGATTAGAGGCCAGGACAGAGTTCACAGCTCCAGACGGAACATTTCTGCCTCTCTGTTTGTAAGAAGCCTGAGGGTTTTGAATGTCTGAACAGAAACCTGAAGAAGCAGCTAAATATGTGACTTCAGTCTGTTCTGATCTGAGGTTGTGGATCATTTTACCAGAGACAGAAACAGAAGTAAATGTTTTGGGTGTTTAATTTTCTTGAGGACTCTTTCTGTCTTGGATTTTTTTCTAAGCTAACTTATATTCATATAAAATATAAATATGTTCTGTGGGATCGATGGACGGTCGGTGGGAGACGTGATCAGGGATCTCACATGTCTGTTTTTTTAAATTCATTTTTGTCATTTATGTTAGAGGACAGCATTTCAGTGTTGGAGGCTGAAGCCCTCAGGCCAGATGCTGACGGCTTCCTTTCTGTTTACAGCTGCTGAAACACTCATAAATCATGTCTGTTGTTTGTCATCCACTCATGAAGCTGAGTTTTGATGCTGCTTCTCAAACCAGATTTTTCTGTCCTGTCGGTGAATAAATAAGAACTACAGACTGTGTCACGGTGGCATCAGAGCAGAATAAACTAAAATAACTCCGGCAGCTTTTCTTTCTTTTTAAGTGTTTAATAAAACATTTTCTGCTTCAGAAAGCCTCTAAAGGCAGAGCTTGGACCGGACATGAAGGCCGTATCATCTCATCACAGCTATGGCATTTATTTTCCTTCTCTTTCATCATACTTTTCTTTCCGCTCCTCCTTGAAATTTCAGCCTCCTTGGAAAGCGTCCCTGATCTCTTATTTTCCTTCTCCAGTGTATAAACTAAGAGCAGTCATGGCATTCGCTCCAGCTTCTGCTGCCAACTCCTTCACAGAGGGCAGACCTGTTGTTCTGTCGCTGAAATGACCCGACTGAAACAAAGCAGCTAACTAGCTGTCACCTGTCCAGCTCCACCAGCCAAGCAGAAAGGTCACATCCACTTAGTCCTGCAACTGTTTATGGAAAAGCTCGCCCACAACGTAACGATAACATCTGATGGCGTCGGTTTGCAGCTGAACGGGCAGCAGAGGTGAAGGGTTGCAGTTATCCCATCATTTACCAGCACGGCCTCAGCAAACACTCTGGAGCAATTAGGAGAAGCAAAGGATTCTGGGTCACGTCTCCAAAGTAAGAAGGTTTTATTAACCACAGTTTGGAGTGAAAGTTTGCGTCGTAGTCGTGAACAAAACAGTGAAATGTACCCAGGATGAGCAGAAGCATTTTAGACAGGCAACAGAGAAATAATGAGGATGGAAGGAGGAAAGTGAGGCTGCTGAGTGTGTAGAAGATGGAAAAACAGAAGGATTAGTGAAGATAAACAGGAGATGAAGGAGATAGAAGGAATCAAACAACAGCTGGAGCGAATGGACACCATCTCACTGTGGGGTGGACACGTGCACTTTATGCTGCTCTGGTGTGTTTGCTGAGGAGAAGAATTGTGTTTGAAAAACAGAATCATTCCTTCTGCAGACAGAATCCTGGAGGTGAAGAGAAGCTTGAGGATATCAGGTCCGGAACACACAGCGGCATGGAGACAGACAGGAGAACACCATGCAGATAAAACCCGTGGAGGTGGATCGACTCCTCAGCAGAATGTTTCCCTGAGTCTGGTCCAAACTGGTGGAGAGGGAAACCTCCAGATAAAGACAGCAGGATGGATTCTGTCTGTTTGGATGCAGGTCAGTAAGAACCCTGCTGAGGTGGAGGACAGAAGAAGAGAAGAATGCCTCCTCCCTTCCACAGCTCTCATTTCCGTTCCTCTCCTCGGTGAACCCGAGACATTCCTGAGACCGGCAGCAGCCGAATGGACGGCGTGAGATCGTCCTTCTCTCTGATTTAGAGATTAACAGGAAGCTGTGCTGGGTTTAGAAACAGCTGAGGAACATGATGAACCTGTCCATAGAACCATAGAACCATCCTACAGCTGTTATAGAACCATCCTACAGCTGTTATAGAACCATCCTACAGCTGTTATAGAACCATAGAACCATCCTACAGCTGTTATAGAACCATAGAACCATCCTACAGCTGTTATAGAACCATCCTACAGCTGTTATAGAACCATAGAACCATCCTACATCTGTTATAGAACCATAGAACCATCCTACAGCTGTTATAGAACCATAGAACCATCCTACAGCTGTTGTAGAACCATAGAACCATCCTACATCTGTTATAGAACCATAGAACCATCCTACAGCTGTTATAGAACCATAGAACCATCCTACAGCTGTTATAGAACCATCCTACAGCTGTTATAGAACCATCCTACAGCTGTTATAGAACCATAGAACCATCCTACAGCTGTTATAGAACCATAGAACCATCCTACAGCTGTTGTAGAACCATAGAACCATCCTACAGCTGTTGTAGAACCATAGAACCATCCTACATCTGTTATAGAACCATAGAACCATCCTACAGCTGTTGTAGAACCATAGAACCATCCTACAGCTGTTGTAGAACCACAGAACCATCCTACAGCTGTTGTAGAACCACAGAACCATCCTACAGCTGTTGTAGAACCATAGAACCATCCTACATCTGTTGTAGAACCATAGAACCATCCTACAGCTGTTATAGAACCATAGAACCATCCTACAGCTGTTATAGAACCATAGAACCATCCTACAGCTGTTGTAGAACCATAGAACCATCCTACAGCTGTTGTAGAACCATAGAACCATCCTACATCTGTTGTAGAACCATAGAACCATCCTACAGCTGTTGTAGAACCATAGAACCATCCTACAGCTGTTATAGAACCATAGAACCATCCTACAGCTGTTATAGAACCATAGAACCATCCTACAGCTGTTATAGAACCATCCTACAGCTGTTATAGAACCATAGAACCATCCTACAGCTGTTATAGAACCATAGAACCATCCTACAGCTGTTGTAGAACCATAGAACCATCCTACAGCTGTTGTAGAACCATAGAACCATCCTACATCTGTTATAGAACCATAGAACCATCCTACAGCTGTTGTAGAACCATAGAACCATCCTACAGCTGTTGTAGAACCATAGAACCATCCTACATCTGTTATAGAACCATAGAACCATCCTACAGCTGTTGTAGAACCATAGAACCATCCTACATCTGTTATAGAACCATAGAACCATCCTACAGCTGTTGTAGAACCATAGAACCATCCTACAGCTGTTGTAGAACCATAGAACCATCCTACAGCTGTTGTAGAACCACAGAACCATCCTACAGCTGTTGTAGAACCATAGAACCATCCTACATCTGTTATAGAACCATAGAACCATCCTACAGCTGTTGTAGAACCATAGAACCATCCTACATCTGTTATAGAACCATAGAACCATCCTACAGCTGTTGTAGAACCATAGAACCATCCTACAGCTGTTGTAGAACCATAGAACCATCCTACAGCTGTTGTAGAACCACAGAACCATCCTACAGCTGTTGTAGAACCATAGAACCATCCTACATCTGTTATAGAACCATAGAACCATCCTACAGCTGTTATAGAACCATAGAACCATCCTACAGCTGTTGTAGAACCATAGAACCATCCTACAGCTGTTGTAGAACCATAGAACCATCCTACATCTGTTATAGAACCATAGAACCATCCTACATCTGTTGTAGAACCATAGAACCATCCTACAGCTGTTGTAGAACCATAGAACCATCCTACAGCTGTTGTAGAACCATAGAACCATCCTACAGCTGTTGTAGAACCATAGAACCATCCTACATCTGTTGTAGAACCATAGAACCATCCTACATCTGTTGTAGAACCATAGAACCATCCTACAGCTGTTGTAGAACCATAGAACCATCCCACATCTGTTGTAGAACCATAGAACCATCCTACATCTGTTATAGAACCATAGAACCATCCTACAGCTGTTGTAGAACCATAGAACCATCCTACAGCTGTTGTAGAACCATAGAACCATCCTACATCTGTTATAGAACCATAGAACCATCCTACATCTGTTGTAGAACCATAGAACCATCCTACATCTGTTGTAGAACCATAGAACCATCCTACATCTGTTGCAGAATGTGTTCTAGCTGTACAGAGGCTGTTTTTGGTGAAGAGAAGCTTTTTAAGTCTTTAGCATTCATAGTTTGGACCGGAACATAAAACGTGACTACAGGAGGAATCAAAGCAGTAGTTTGTGTTTCTGATGAGCACAAAAAGAACCAAAACACAGAACAGACAGACGAGCGCTGGTTCTTCTCCCGTCAGGTCAGATGGCATCATAGCCTCATGGAGGTCAGAGGTCAGGTCAGGGTCAGGATCATGTTCTGCTCGGTGTTCTGGTCCAGACAACATGCCGGGCCACACCCAGCTCCAGTTCCACCCAGGAACACCTGAACAGGTGTTTCTCTGCTGCTCCAGGGCAACATCAAACCCTAAACCTCTGGAGCGTGTCTGAGGAAACCAGACCTCCTTCAGATGGCTGCAGGAGACCAGAGAGGAACCAGACCAGAACCGGGTCTCTGTAGTCTGGTTCTGTCTCCTCTGAGCTCTGGAGCTCAATGAGGTCCAGAAGGAAACGGTTCATATGTCCTTCTGTTTTACTGCTGAGGGTGTGATGGACGGAGCTGGAGCATCCAAACCCATCAGAACCCATCCAGACTCAACTGGTCTGGTTTTCATGTCTCTAGTTCCACCTCCAGCTGCTGTCAGTCTGGAGTCTCTGTCTGTGTTTAGCCAGAACCACACTGATACAGAACCACACTGATATAGAACCACACCTTTATAGAACCACACTGATACAGAACCACACCTTTATAGAACCACACCTTTATAGAACCACACTGATACAGAACCACACCTTTATAGAACCACACTGATACAGAACCACACTGATACAGAACCACACCTTTATAGAACCACACCTTTATAGAACCACACTGATACAGAACCACACTGATACAGAACCACACTGATACAGAACCACACCTTTATAGAACCACACTGATACAGAACCACACTGATACAGAACCACACCTTTATAGAACCACACCTTTATAGAACCACACTGATATAGAACCACACTGATACAGAACCACACTGATACAGAACCACACCTTTATAGAACCACACTGATACAGAACCACACTGATACAGAACCACACCTTTATAGAACCACACCTTTATAGAACCACACTGATATAGAACCACACTGATACAGAACCACACTGATACAGAACCACACCTTTATAGAACCACACTGATACAGAACCACACTGATACAGAACCACACCTTTATAGAACCACACCTTTATAGAACCACACTGATATAGAACCACACTGATATAGAACCACACCTTTATAGAACCACACTGATACAGAACCACACTGATACAGAACCACACTGATACAGAACCACACCTTTATAGAACCACACTGATACAGAACCACACTGATACAGAACCACACTGATATAGAACCACACTGATACAGAACCACACTGATATAGAACCACACCTTTATAGAACCACACTGATATAGAACCACACTGATACAGAACCACACTGATATAGAACCACATCTTTATAGAACCACACTGATATAGAACCACACTGATACAGAACCACACTGATATAGAACCACACTGATATAGAACCACACTGATACAGAACCACACTGATATAGAACCACACTGATACAGAACCACACTGATATAGAACCACATCTTTATAGAACCACACTGATATAGAACCACACTGATATAGAACCACACTGATACAGAACCACACTGATACAGAACCACACCTTTATAGAACCACACCTTTATAGAACCACACTGATATAGAACCACACTGATACAGAACCACACCTTTATAGAACCACACCTTTATAGAACCACACCTTTATAGAACCACACTGATACAGAACCACACTGATACAGAACCACACCTTTATAGAACCACACTGATACAGAACCACACTGATACAGAACCACACCTTTATAGAACCACACTGATCTAGAACCACACTGATACAGAACCACACTGATATAGAACCACACCTTTATAGAACCACACTGATCTAGAACCACACTGATACAGAACCACACTGATACAGAACCACACCTTTATAGAACCACACTGATACAGAACCACACTGATACAGAACCACACTGATATAGAACCACACTGATATAGAACCACATCTTTATAGAACCACACTGATATAGAACCACACTGATACAGAACCACACTGATACAGAACCACACTGATATAGAACCACATCTTTATAGAACCACACTGATACAGAACCACACTGATATAGAACCACACTGATACAGAACCACACTGATATAGAACCACACTGATACAGAACCACACTGATACAGAACCACACTGATATAGAACCACATCTTTATAGAACCACACTGATACAGAACCACACTGATATAGAACCACACTGATACAGAACCACACTGATATAGAACCACACTGATACAGAACCACACTGATACAGAACCACACTGATACAGAACCACACCTTTATAGAACCACACTGATATAGAACCACACTGATACAGAACCACACTGATATAGAACCACATCTTTATAGAACCACACTGATACAGAACCACACTGATATAGAACCACACCTTTATAGAACCACACTGATATAGAACCACACTGATACAGAACCACACTGATATAGAACCACACTGATACAGAACCACACTGATACAGAACCACACTGATATAGAACCACACTGATACAGAACCACACTGATATAGAACCACACTGATACAGAACCACACCTTTATAGAACCACACTGATATAGAACCACACTGATACAGAACCACACTGATACAGAACCACACTGATATAGAACCACATCTTTATAGAACCACACTGATACAGAACCACACTGATATAGAACCACACCTTTATAGAACCACACTGATATAGAACCACACTGATACAGAACCACACTGATATAGAACCACACTGATACAGAACCACACTGATATAGAACCACACTGATATAGAACCACACTGATACAGAACCACACTGATATAGAACCACACTGATATAGAACCACACTGATATAGAACCACACTGATACAGAACCACACCTTTATAGAACCACACTGATATAGAACCACATTGATACAGAACCACACTGATATAGAACCACACTGATACAGAACCACACTGATATAGAACCACACTGATATAGAACCACACTGATACAGAACCACACTGATATAGAACCACACCTTTATAGAACCACACTGATATAGAACCACACTGATACAGAACCACACTGATATAGAACCACACTGATACAGAACCACACTGATATAGAACCACACTGATATAGAACCACACTGATACAGAACCACACTGATATAGAACCACACTGATATAGAACCACACTGATACAGAACCACACCTTTATAGAACCACACTGATATAGAACCACACTGATATAGAACCACACTGATACAGAACCACACTGATATAGAACCACACTGATACAGAACCACACTGATATAGAACCACACTGATATAGAACCACACTGATACAGAACCACACTGATATAGAACCACACCTTTATAGAACCACACTGATATAGAACCACACTGATACAGAACCACACTGATATAGAACCACACTGATACAGAACCACACTGATATAGAACCACACTGATATAGAACCACACTGATACAGAACCACACTGATATAGAACCACACTGATATAGAACCACACTGATATAGAACCACACTGATACAGAACCACACCTTTATAGAACCACACTGATATAGAACCACACTGATATAGAACCACACTGATACAGAACCACACCTTTATAGAACCACACTGATATAGAACCACACTGATACAGAACCACACTGATATAGAACCACATCTTTATAGAACCACACTGATACAGAACCACACTGATATAGAACCACACCTTTATAGAACCACACTGATACAGAACCACACCTTTATAGAACCACAGCGTTATAGAACCACACCTTTATAGAACCACAGCGTTATAGAACCACACTGATATAGAACCACACCTTTATAGAACCACAGCGTTATAGAACCACACCTTTATAGAACCGCAGCGTTATAGAACCGCAGAGTTATAGAAGTGTCATTCGTTGCTTCCAGAGGTTCTACATCACAGAAAACTGTAAAGACGACCTCCTGCAGAGCTGGTTCTGTCCAGGTCTGGTTCTGTCACATCCTGTCCATGAGGTCTACCTCCTGCCAGAATCAGAACCTTATTCTGGATCTGGACCAAGTATGGCCCAACAGATCTGGTCTCAGACGGCTGGAGGAAGCTCTCTGCCTCCTGGTGAGGGATCTGGCCTCGGGGAACAGGACGCTGTCTGTTCTGTGTGTTTGCGCTTCTAAGTGTCTGGATGGACCAGTTTAGTGAGTCTGCCACAAGCCTGCAGTTCTGAGCACGCTCCAACAATGCTGGTCTGTCATCGGGCAGCACGATCTTTATCTACCCAACAGCAAACACACAACGCCTCAGTGTTCCTGATCTCAGTGGAAACCTTTCATTTCTAGAACCCATCAGACTGATGAAAATGATCCAGTCAGCAGCAATACGACCATTTACCACCTGAAACCACGTCTAATGGAGGGATGGACCTTTCTCTGGCATGTTTTACCTTCATCCTGCTGCACCAGCAGAGTTCAGACTGAATGTGTTTGAATGAGACGGTGGATGGACCCCAGGACGGTCCTGCAGGACAGATAATGTCTCACTGTTTGTACACATCAGCTGATAGCATAAATAACTCTGACAGACGTCTGTAAAACCCTTCATCCTTCCATTCTGCCCTGCTCCTTGGCTCAACTCTGTTTTTGCTATGAGGTTTGTTTTTGGAGCTGACAGGAGAATGACTGGAATCTGATGGAGGCATGACCTCCACCTGCCGCTACGTTCATTAGCTTCACGTTAGCTCCAGGCTAAACACAAACTGAAGACAGAGCTCCAGGTAAACAGCGGCTAGTTTACTGGAATATGAACCCTCAGTCCTCTGAATAAAACCAGAAACACCAACAAACAGACGAACTCAGACTGGTCTCCTCTGTGGGGTCTTTAGGTGAATTAAGGAAACTAGTAGAAACCTGGACATGCTGATACAGGAAACAGCTGATTTACTGATAAACTGACGTACACATCAGTGATTTATTGCTGTTGTTTTCCTCTGAACAGTTGGTTGTTAATCTGTAGTTGGTGTTGAGTGAATGACGGATTGAATCCTGTCAAGCTCTTCATCACATTCAGTAAATAAGTTCCTCTCTTCCTGTTTTTCTGGCCTCCAGCCCCCTCCTTCCTCTCAGTTACCGTTTGTGATTTTTCTCGTTATTCTGCCCTGCAGAAACGCAGATCAGAGAGCTGATTAAAGTGTCACAAAGGAATTTATTGTGAAACTGCTGTCAGCACTACAGGAGGACTGTTACCCCCAGCACTACAGGAGGACTGTTACCCCCCAGCATTAGAGGAGGACTGTTCCCCCCCCCCCCCCCCCAGCACTACAGGAGGACTGTTACCCCCCAGCGTTAGAGGAGGACTGTTACCCCCCAGCATTAGAGGAGGACTGTTACCCCCCAGCATTAGAGGAGGACTGTTACCCCCCAGCATTAGAAAAGGACTGTTACCCCCCCAGCACTACAGGAGGACTGTTACCCCCCAGCGTTAGAGGAGGACTGTTACCCCCAGCATTAGAGGAGGACTGTTACCCCCAGCATTAGAAAAGGACTGTTACCCCCCCAGCACTACAGGAGGACTGTTACCCCCCAGCATTAGAGGAGGACTGTTACCCCCCAGCACTACAGGAGGACTGTTACCCCCCAGCATTAGAGGAGGACTGTTACCCCCCAGCATTAGAGGAGGACTGTTCCCCCCCCCCAGCACTACAGGAGGACTGTTACCCCCCAGCATTAGAGGAGGACTGTTACCCCCCAGTATTAGAGGAGGACTGTTACCCCCCAGCATTAGAAAAGGATTGTTACCCCCCAGCACTACAGGAGGACTGTTACCCCCCAGCATTAGAGGAGGACTGTTACCCCCCAGTATTAGAGGAGGACTGTTACCCCCAGCATTAGAAAAGGATTGTTACCCCCCCAGCACTACAGGAGGACTGTTACCCCCCAGCATTAGAGGAGGACTGTTACCCCCCAGCATTAGAGGAGGACTGTTCCCCCCCCCCCCCAGCACTACAGGAGAACTGTTACCCCCCAGCGTTAGAGGAGGACTGTTACCCCCCAGCATTAGAGGAGGACTGTTACCCCCCAGCATTAGAAAAGGACTGTTACCCCCCCAGCACTACAGGAGGACTGTTACCCCCCAGCGTTAGAGGAGGACTGTTACCCCCCAGCATTAGAGGAGGACTGTTACCCCCCAGCATTAGAAAAGGACTGTTACCCCCCCAGCACTACAGGAGGACTGTTACCCCCCAGCATTAGAGGAGGACTGTTACCCCCCAGCACTACAGGAGGACTGTTACCCCCCAGCATTAGAGGAGGACTGTTACCCCCCAGCATTAGAGGAGGACTGTTCCCCCCCCCCCAGCACTACAGGAGGACTGTTACCCCCCAGCATTAGAGGAGGACTGTTACCCCCAGTATTAGAGGAGGACTGTTACCCCCCAGCATTAGAAAAGGATTGTTACCCCCCCAGCACTACAGGAGGACTGTTACCCCCCAGCATTAGAGGAGGACTGTTACCCCCCAGTATTAGAGGAGGACTGTTACCCCCCAGCATTAGAAAAGGATTGTTACCCCCCAGCACTACAGGAGGACTGTTACCCCCCAGCATTAGAGGAGGACTGTTACCCCCCAGCATTAGAGGAGGACTGTTCCCCCCCCCCCAGCACTACAGGAGAACTGTTACCCCCCAGCGTTAGAGGAGGACTGTTACCCCCCAGCATTAGAGGAGGACTGTTACCCCCCAGCATTAGAAAAGGACTGTTACCCCCCCAGCACTACAGGAGGACTGTTACCCCCCAGCGTTAGAGGAGGACTGTTACCCCCCAGCATTAGAGGAGGACTGTTACCCCCCAGCATTAGAAAAGGACTGTTACCCCCCCAGCACTACAGGAGGACTGTTACCCCCCAGCATTAGAGGAGGACTGTTACCCCCCAGCACTACAGGAGGACTGTTACCCCCAGCATTAGAGGAGGACTGTTACCCCCCAGCACTACAGGAGGACTGTTACCCCCCAGCATTAGAGGAGGACTGTTACCCCCCAGTATTAGAGGAGGACTGTTACCCCCAGCATTAGAAAAGGATTGTTACCCCCCCAGCACTACAGGAGGACTGTTACCCCCCAGCATTAGAGGAGGACTGTTACCCCCCAGCACTACAGGAGGACTGTTACCCCCAGCATTAGAGGAGGACTGTTCCCCCCCCCCAGCACTACAGGAGGACTGTTACCCCCCAGCGTTAGAGGAGGACTGTTACCCCCCAGCATTAGAGGAGGACTGTTACCCCCCAGCATTAGAAAAGGACTGTTACCCCCCCAGCACTACAGGAGGACTGTTGCCCCCCAGCGTTAGAGGAGGACTGTTATCCCCAGCATTAGAGGAGGACTGTTACCCCCAGCATTAGAGGAGGACTGTTACCCCCCAGCACTACAGGAGGACTGTTACCCCCCAGCATTAGAGGAGGACTGTTACCCCCCAGCATTAGAGGAGGACTGTTACCCCCCAGCATTAGAGGAGGACTGTTCCCCCCCCCCCAGCACTACAGGAGGACTGTTACCCCCCAGCGTTAGAGGAGGACTGTTACCCCCCAGCATTAGAGGAGGACTGTTCCCCCCCCCCCCAGCACTACAGGAGGACTGTTACCCCCCAGCGTTAGAGGAGGACTGTTACCCCCCAGCATTAGAGGAGGACTGTTCCCCCCCCCCCCAGCACTACAGGAGGACTGTTACCCCCCAGCATTAGAGGAGGACTGTTACCCCCAGCATTAGAGGAGGACTGTTCCCCCCCAGCATTAGAGGAGGACTGTTCCCCCCCCCCCCCCCCCAGCACTACAGGAGGACTGTTACCCCCCAGCACTACAGGAGGACTGTTACCCCCCAGCGTTAGAGGAGGACTGTTACCCCCCAGCACTACAGGAGGACTGTTACCCCCCAGCATTAGAGGAGGACTGTTACCCCCCAGCATTAGAGGAGGACTGTCCCCCCCCCCCCCCAGCACTACAGGAGGACTGTTACCCCCCAGCACTACAGGAGGACTGTTACCCCCCAGCGTTAGAGGAGGACTGTTACCCCCCCAGCACTACAGGAGGACTGTTACCCCCCAGCATTAGAGGAGGACTGTTACCCCCCAGCACTACAGGAGGACTGTTACCCCCCAGCATTAGAGGAGGACTGTTACCCCCCAGCATTAGAGGAGGACTGTTACCCCCCAGCGTTAGAGGAGGACTGTTACCCCCCAGCATTAGAGGAGGACTGTTACCCCCCAACATTAGAGGAGGACTGTTACCCCCCCAGCATTAGAGGAGGACTGTTACCCCCCAACATTAGAGGAGGACTGTTACCCCCCAGCATTAGAGGAGGACTGTTACCCCCCAACATTAGAGGAGGACTGTTACCCCCCAGCATTAGAGGAGGACTGTTACCCCCCAACATTAGAGGAGGACTGTTACCCCCCAGCATTAGAGGAGGACTGTTACCCCCCCAGCATTAGAGGAGGACTGTTACCCCCAGCATGTTCATTATTCAGACTAACAACACGTCCTGACAGATAAACAGATCATTTCATAAACAGGTGTAATGAACCAGGTGGATTGTTCGTCCTGCCACCTGACGGGACGCTGAGCCAACATCAGTCCTGGACCTTTATCACATTCTTCTACCTGAGCCAACAGCTGATTAAACAGGTGAGCTCCGTCATCTCAGTAGAGGCCTCCGTCAGCAGCTCTCTATTAAGACATCAGGGTAACTTCATAATTAACCTGCAGCAGGTGTGCCTCACCTGGAGCCACGCTGAACCCAGCAGGTAACGGATCAGAGGAAGAAACAACCTTCAGGATTAGAGCTTCTATCTGCTGTAAACATCCAGCAGAATAATCTGATAATAATCTGATTTATCCTGAATGGAACCAAAGGCACACAGAACTGCTGCTTGGACTCTAAATAAACACATGGTGTGGGTTTATCCCCCAGTCTGATCCTTCATAGGACAGGATGTGTTTGATCCAGATGGAATGATCGACCTGCAGCTCTGGTCTCGCAGCGCTGCATCTAAATGTTCTACATTCGTCTGTCTGTCCTCATCAACACATCAGTCTTTAGTGGAGCAGATTCCTGAGCTGACAGGAGAACAAAGCTCCACCTGTGTGGTTCCTCTGAGTCCATAGAACACCACAGAACAGCCTGGTTCCTCTGAGCTCATAGAACACCACAGAACAGCCTGGTTCCTCTGAGCTCATAGAACACCACAGAACAGCCTGGTTCCTCTGAGTCCATAGAACACCACAGAACAGCCTGGTTCCTCTGAGTCCATAGAACACCACAGAACAGCCTGGTTCCTCTGAGCTCATAGAACACCACAGAACAGCCTGGTTCCTCTGAGCTCATAGAACACCACAGAACAGCCTGGTTCCTCTGAGTCCATAGAACACCACAGAACAGCCTGGTTCCTCTGAGCTCATAGAACACCACAGAACAGCCTGGTTCCTCTGAGTCCATAGAACACCACAGAACAGCCTGGTTCCTCTGAGTCCATAGAACACCACAGAACAGCCTGGTTCCTCTGAGTCCATAGAACACCACAGAACAGCCTGGTTCCTCTGAGCTCATAGAACACCACAGAACAGCCTGGTTCCTCTGAGTCCATAGAACACCACAGAACAGCCTGGTTCCTCTGAGCTCATAGAACACCACAGAACAGCCTGGTTCCTCTGAGTCCATAGAACACCACAGAACAGCCTGGTTCCTCTGAGCTCATAGAACACCACAGAACAGCCTGGTTCCTCTGAGCTCATAGAACACCACAGAACAGCCTGGTTCCTCTGAGCTCATAGAACACCACAGAACAGCCTGGTTCCTCTGAGCTCATAGAACACCACAGAACAGCCTGGTTCCTCTGAGCTCATAGAACACCACAGAACAGCCTGGTTCCTCTGAGCTCATAGAACACCACAGAACAGCCTGGTTCCTCTGAGCTCATAGAACACCACAGAACAGCCTGGTTCCTCTGAGTCCATAGAACACCACAGAACAGCCTGGTTCCTCTGAGCTCATAGAACACCACAGAACAGCCTGGTTCCTCTGAGTCCATAGAACACCACAGAACAGCCTGGTTCCTCTGAGCTCATAGAACACCACAAAACAGCCTGGTTCCTCTGAGTCCATAGAACACCACAGAACAGCCTGGTTCCTCTGAGTCCATAGAACACCACAGAACAGCCTGGTTCCTCTCAGGTTGTTTTTAGCAGAAATATGATTGATTGTTACACATTTTTAGTCAGGAAGGTTGTGTTAACGTTGCGTTAACGTTGTGTTTCAGCCTGATGCAGTAACGACAAACACAGGCGTCTCAGACATTTGGTTTGGATTGTGAGCTGCTCGTGTGCACGTGCTCTTTCCTTCATACATGTATGAGCACACGTATGAACTGGAGGAGAAACAGGAAGTCAGAGTTCAGATGAAGCTGGAGGATTCGTGTGTCTGTTGACATTAAAGCGTCATCTGCATAGCAAATAATTTACAGCAGCTCAGCGCACGCACCGTGCACACACCGTGCACGCACCGTGCACACACCGTGCACGCACCGTGCACACACCGTGCACGCACCGTGCACACACCGTGCACGCACCGCGCACACATTCCTCAACCCCAGGAATGTGTGCACGGCTGTAAACCGGCAGCAGAAGAACTGCACACTACTGCTCTGTTCTCCTGAGGAGGAGGTGATCAGAGCAGCCATGTGGTCCAGACCAGGTCCTGGTCCTGGTCCTGGTCCTGGTCCTGGTTCAGGTCTTTAAACCCAGCTGCTCAGAGACAACCAGGACAACACCAACCAGCAGCTGCTGTTAGAGTTCCAGGAATTAACCTTTAAAAACTTTAAAACTGTTCTGGTTTTGTACTCTTTAGCGTAGCTGCAGACTGACAGAGTTCATCTCCTTCATGCTCTTATCGTCTTTTGTCTCCTCGTTTTATTTTATGACTGTAGTTTGATGAAACCTTGAACCCTTTCAGACCTCCCATTGTGCACCAGGACATATTCTTACATTTCTACATCCTGTAGTGGATTTTTTTTCGAGTATTTTTGTTTGCTTTACATCTATATAACCCTTATATCCCAAGTTTTAATAATGTTTACAGACTTATGTCTGAAGTACTACAAAACCTAAAACAATTAAAATACAGAAATAGCATAGCTTTAGCCCTCAGATTGGTAGAAAAAAATGTTGCTCAACATCCCATGGTCCGTTTCTAAAGGTGTCTGATGTTCTGTGTCTTCATTGTGTGTTTTTACAAACCGTCACTGCAACCAAAAGGCTCTGAGACCTGGAGAATGTGTGAAATGTTCGTCTGACTCCCAGATTTATACACAGAAAGAACGATGGATCTGACCTGGTTTCACATCTACCACCAATCAGACATGAATCTACGCTGGGCTCTGCAGGGTTAAAGGACAAACACAGTGTTCTGGACTTTAGCTAAAGCTCATAAATATCTCTGAACCTTCCAGCAGCTTCAACATGTTTGGGTTCATTTGAAGCTGTTAAACATTTGACCTGCAGATGTTCCTCCATCCTGCAGTAGAACCAGGAGGGTGTCTGTAGTATTTATGGAACATGTGACCTCCTCTACTATGGTTGAAGAAACTCTATGAAGCTTCAGGTGGAATAAAAGTAGAACTCCAGCAGACCTTCAACATGTGAATGAAGAACTAAGAACCAAACCAGAACCTGCTCAGCTCAGCTCCATCTCCATAACCACAGACCTCCACCTCAAACTGAACTTCTCCTGATAGACTGAACTTCTCCCGATGAACAGACCTTCTCCTGTCTGTCTGGAGCCTCCACGGCTCCACTGTTTCTGTTCAACACCGAGAGCTCAGAGCTGCTCCTGTTCTGCTGCTGGTCTTCTCTAGAGGCTCAGACTGAAAGCAGTTTCTGGATGCAGATGTTCAGATGATAATGCAGCCTGTCTGGTCTGTGTCAGTGCTCTGAAGGTCTAACAGGCTGTTTGGGTTGGAGCTGACCTCAGGTCAGTCCTTTAAAGCTTCTCTCACCTGAAGATGCTTCCTCCTCTTCTCCAGCTCCACTTTGCTCCTTCAGCTTTTCTTCTGCTGTTGGAAAAAACACAACAACCTGTTAGACCAACATTTATCCACCTATCAGGAGCCAGCATCAGCAGACAGGAAGAGTTTCTGCCGTTAACGGTGACTTCCAGCTGAGAGACAGGAGAACCAGACCGACTGATCTGAGGTCAGTCAGAACATCAGCGTTTAGAGAGACTCATTCAGTTTCACCCTCAGGGCCCAGATTTATTACTGTCATTATTATTATTAATAGTGGAACACATTCCTACTGAACCTAAGCTGACCTCAGTTTAGTTTCAGAGCAGTTTTAAGGTTTCCACCTGTAGAACGTCTGTTTTTATCAGGTATTTCTCAGTTCATTAAATCTTAATGCTGATCACCATGCTTCAATATTATGGGATGTATCATAGCTTCATGTCAAATGAAGCCAGAACTGTCCCAAAGATACGTAAAAAACAACAACAAAAACAAGATGCAGAATGACTGAAAACAAAAACAACACTAAAGAAGACACAAAGCCCTAAATCTAGACGCAAAGCAAAAAACAGACACGAAACATGACAAATGAGGAACATGATCACACAAAACAAGACAAATTAGATACAAAACACCTGAAAATGAAACAGAAAACAAGAAAACGAGACACAAAATGACTAAAAACAACAAACAAAATGACCATGACAAGAGAAAACTGTCCCAACGCAAACAAAACAACAAAAAACAGACAAATGAGACACAAAACCCCTAAATCTAGACACAAAGCAAAAAAGAAGAAGAAAATAAGAAAACCGAGATGCATGATGAGCAAATAAAACATCTTCACTTCTGTCCACGTCACAGTCTGGACATTAAATCAGTATTTTTATTATAAATGACTTTGAACATCAGTATTCTGGTACAGATAATAGTTACATGTCAGAAAAAAGACAAACCTGTCCCAAAGACACGGAAAACGATCAAAACGTCACACTAAGCGACAAAAACGAGACACAAAACCTCTAAATCCACACACAGCAAATAAAGGAGAGCCGAGTTCACATAAAACAGAAACAACACAAAGGAAGTTTCATGATTAATACGGACCCAGGAACCTTTAAAACACTTGTTTCTGGAAGGACCGGACAGACTGGGAACCGCTTTAGTATACATCTGTTATTATTATTATTATTATTATTATTATCATAGCTGTTATTATTATTATTATTATTATTATATCTGTTATTATTATTATTATTATAGCTGTTATTATTATTATTATTATTATTATAGCTGTTATTATTATTATTATTATTATAGCTGTTATTATTATTATTATTATAGCTGTTATTATTATTATTATTATAGCTGTTATTATTATTATTATTATTATTATTATTATTATCATAGCTGTTATTATTATTATTATTATATCTGTTATTATTATTATTATTATAGCTGTTATTATTATTATTATTATAGCTGTTATTATTATTATTATTATTATTATTATAGCTGTTATTATTATTATTATCATAGCTGTTATTATTATTATTATTATTATAGCTGTTATTATTATTATTATTATTATCATAGCTGTTATTATTATTATTATTATATCTGTTATTATTATTATTATTATAGCTGTTATTATTATTATTATTATAGCTGTTATTATTATTATTATTATTATTATTATAGCTGTTATTATTATTATTATTAGTATTATAATATCTGTTGTTATTATTATATTATTATTATAATATCTGTTATTATTATTATTATTATAATATCTGTTATTATTATTATTATTATTATTATCATAGCTGTTATTATTATTATTATTATATCTGTTATTATTATTATTATTATAGCTGTTATTATTATTATTATTATTATTATAGCTGTTATTATTATTATTATTATTAGTATTATAATATCTGTTGTTATTATTATATTATTATTATAATATCTGTTATTATTATTATTATTATCATAGCTGTTATTATTATTATTATTATTATTATAATATCTGTTGTTATTATTATTATTATAGCTGTTATTATTATTATTGTTATAAATCTATTTATGTGTTTATCTACAGATAAATGAACAATCTCCATTTTTTTAGCTTCAGCTGAAAAGCAAAAACACATAATTAATAATTAATGTAATCATGAATAAACTCATGCTGTGACTTTCTGACGTCAGACGGAGCTCTCTGTGTCTCTGATGATGGTTTATGATCCATCTCTTCTGTACATACAGCTGTAATAAGATCACGTGTGATTTCTGCGTGTGGTTTCAGGAGAACCCAAACAGAACGCGACGCTCCAGAGATGCTTCATTACTGGGATGTTTTTCTGAAAATAGCTGCTGCATGTCTCATCCTTTTTCATTTCTGTGTCATGTTTTAGTGTGTGGTTCCAGATAATCAGACTCAGTCACAGAGCTGTGTTCATCCTGAGTTCATACTTCATATCCCTGAGCTGTGACTCACACCGTGGATGAAACCAGAAGCTGTACCTGCTTATGTCACACCTGAAGCCTCCTCTGAGCGGCACTACAGTGTCTGAAATAACTCCGTTTGGCAGCTTCTGTTTATTTATCTACCGGGTATTTTTTTAGTTTTTCTGTTTGCTCCAGCCTGCACAGGTGGATCCAGATGTTAGCGACCATCATGAGTGGATCTTCTGTTCTCTGGTGTCCACCCTGGTTCTCCTTCACCGCTCTCTAAATATTTAGATGCAGATCAGCCAAAAGACAGAACAGCCTCGGTTTGCTTCCACATCTGTCTGAGATGTTGGTCTTTAATCAGACTTAGTATCTTCTGACTTCATGGAACCTCTAAAGTTCTCCATTTGCTGTTATTGCTCGACTTTGATATTTATTCTGTCTCTGGAGGAGCTGTTTCTTCCTTCCCTCATTTCAGATCTCCGATATGTTTTAGTCGTTCTGTCCGCTATAATTTTCTTCTTTTCTCTGTGTTCAACATGATAAACCTCCTTTCTTCTCCTTCCTCATGTGGTTTAATCTTCCTGGCATTAATGTTAGAACAGCTCTGATGTGGAAATCCAGAGTAGACATAGTTAATGTGCTAAATGACTATTGTAGCTGTAAACAGCTGATGTTTAATGGAATATCTCCATAGGGGTACAGAGGAACATTTCCAGCAACCATCACTCCTGTGTTCTAATGCTACATTGTGTTAGCTAATGGTGCTGAAAGGCTCATTGATGGTTAGAAAACCCTTGTTCAGTTATGTTAGCACATGGATAAAAGTGGGAGTTTTCATGGAAAACATGGAATTATCTGGATGAGCCCAAACTGTTGGACGATAGTGTAGATATGCAGACAGTCTACTATCCTGAACTTTACCAAGAATCTACAGTCTACTAGTGTTTCCTAATTAAACTCATCTTGAAGGACACATGAAAAACCTCCAAAGGTTCTTGAGGTGTTTCAGTTGAAGCCAAACTGTCCTATAAACATGTAGGAGGACACCAGAATCAGCAGGATTCATCTCTAAGTGGCATTCAGCAGTAATTCATCCTGTTTTTTTGGATATTTCCACCAAACCTGGGGCTGACATAGAAAACCTGAAACCATCTGTGAGACCCCAGACTTTAGAACTGTAGTGTTCTGAGTCCTATCAGCAGCTGGAAACCGTCCAAGCTAAACCTGCTGAAGACGCTCTTGGTTTTCTGTTGTTGAGTGACTGAGGTTCAGGCTGACGTGTTGTTTGCTTCACATGTTCACATGTACGCTTTAGTACACATACATGAGCGGGTTTGTGTCTGTGTGTTCCTCTACCAGCAGCAGATAAGTCCGCTATCAGCTGGGACCGGTCTAGAAGAAGCTGCTCGGTACGTGACTGGATGAAGGCGTGTTAGTGTGGCTGCTTTCTATGAAGAAGGTCTCAGATGTTCAGGGTTGGTGTCCATGTCGTGTTCTTCGCTTATTAACGACTGACTCGGTGTTTTCCCTCCTGGTTTGGGTCTCTGCTGCCGTTGTGTTTGTGTCTGCTGCCCTCTCTGCTCCGGTTCAAGCCTCATTTCCTAATTACAGCGTTGGCCAGCAGTAATTACAGCCTCAGATTAAGAGCCGTTTCTCTTTTTCTGCAGCTCCACTGAAATGCAGCAATTTGTGGCGTCTTTCTGGGATGAGCATCCTCCTCCTCCTCATCTCCTCCTTCTGCACTTCGCTGCCGTCGCTTCAGGAATTTGTGGGATTTTTGGCTCTTTGCACATTTTCCATGCGAAGTGAGAGGATTAAGGACGGGTTTAATGTGTGGAGTGGAGCTCCGGGCTGACCTGAGATCAGACTGAGAGTCTCTGGACGGACGGGGAGGACAGCAGTTATTTGGGGTTTGACTCAGCCGGAGCCTCGCTGGGCTTCATGTGTGTATATTTATGCAGGGTTTGAAGTGGTTCTTCTGAACGCATCATTTGGCTGCAGCGGCGAGCTCTTCTTCAATTTAGCTTGGCAGGCGTACGTTAGCGCCGGCATGCCGCTGAGGTCTGAGGCCTCTGAAGACCAGCTTTTATTTAAGACTCTCCTAGCTGTCAGCCAGAGAACCTCCCACTGAGGAACACCTGAGGATCCTGAAGCCTCCAGGATCAGAGGGTTCCTGCTTCTCCTCCTGCTCCTTACTAATTGTGATGAAAGCTCTATTTCACATGAACACACTCCTTCCAGCTTTCTGCCCTGTCGACTCCCTCTTCCTGCCCGCTGTGTGAGCTGCTGCTCCCTCCTGGACCTCCTCCTCCTCTGGCCTCCTCACCACCTGACTTTTAACCCTCTAATCCTTGGATGCAGCTACGACGCTCTGACAGTGTCTCTGAGGGTCTGAATGAGTCAAACTACAGCCGGTCAGACGTCCATCAGGTCTTCTAGTCGTGTCTCCAAACTGCAGATTTGGACATCGGTGCTCTTTCCCTCTCCAGCTCTTTGGCACACATAATGAAACTCCAGCCTTGGTTTTGTAAAATAATAACAGAAGTGAGACTGAGCCAACGCTGCTAACCCGACCAGAGTTTCAGCATTCAGTGACTGAACATCTAAACATCACAGGGACTGTAATGTCAGGTCAGAGGTGAAGAGAAGCAGTAGAACTTCTAATCCTTCATCTCCTCAGACCTCCTTAAACCTTCAGCCGTGGCTTCACTGAGCTGCAAACTTCAGGTTGTTCTTAGTGTTCCTGTTCTACTTATAAACACATCACCTCCATCACCTGCTGTCCATCCAGCAGCTCCTCTGGTAGACAAAGACCTTCTGAGGAACCAGCAGCACCATGACGGCTGATTGTTGGAGCAGTTTGTGTTTCTGGTTTGGCTCCAGAGAAGATCAGACCGTTTGTTGTGTCTGTTAGTAAAAGATGCTGATCTGGAGGGAAGACGACGGCAGTTCATGAAGTTTATCAGCTGGTTGTGTCCATAAAGCCCTCAGATCTGACTCAGATTCCTCTCTAAGGCTGTGATCAGCTGCTGGTGTTGGAGTGGTGATCAGCTCAGATGTTATCAGCTCCTACATCTATTCTGGTCTGAACACGTTTAGTGCACTCACTGGAGGTCAGTCAGAGATTTAATCTGTCAGGAATTTGACCTCATGATTGTTCTGCTGCACAAAGCTGGAGGAACCTGAAGTCTGATTCCGTCTCTGCAGTAAAATAACTTCAAACCATTCCACATTTAAATCAAAGTAAAACGGAACTGTAAAGCTGTTAACCTTCAGCTGCAGCTTTGATAGTAAATTCAGAGTTTAGGACTGAACTTGGAGGTTCTGAGCTCTTCAGGTTTGGGTTCATGGTTTATTTTAGATCTTTATGCTGAAGGCCAGGAAACGCTTTGGATTCATTCTGCCTGTTAATAACCAGCAGCAGATATCCAGCATGGTTTAAAGACAATCTAGACCTGGTGACTCCGTTCTTTTCTCTCTGGAGAACTGTGGGTTCTGTTCCTCCCTGCTGTGCTTCCACTAACAGCTGTCCTCTGCGGTCAGCTCGGCTCGGTGCGGTCCAGACGCCCGGCTCTGCTCTGCGCGCTGCGCGGCGTCCTGCGGTCCGACAGCAGCCGCCTCTCCACCGCCTCTCCCCGGCCTCTCCACCGCCTCTCCCCGGCCTCTCCACCGCCTCTCCCCGGCCTCTCCACCGCCCCGACGGCTCCTGGTGCTCCGCGCACACGCTGCCGTTTAACGCGTGACCGTTCGGAGTTTTAGTGGAGTCTTTAGGGAACCAGGAGGAACGGAGCATCCCAGAGGAAAGTCTCCGCTTCAACGACTGGAGCTTTTACTTGTTGTGGAACATTAAATTAACATTAAAACAACACACCGGACTGACAAACACAGCCCTGGCTGCTGAACATTAAGGTTCTGCTGATGTTCCAGCAGAACCCTGGATGTTCCACCGGAGCTGCTGCGTCTTTACGCGTCTCTCGGTTCTCCAGTCGGAGCTCAGAAATCTGTAAATCCTGACTTCTCCTGTTCTACGAGTCGAAGCAGAAACTCACCTGAACTCCGGAGGACTGCAGCCGCTCCGAGTCTTTATCCAGAACACAAGTTTAAGTCCAGACTGTGAAAAAAGAAGTGGTTCCGACCGACGCTCCTCTGCTCCTGGAGGTGCAGCAGCTCCACGTCAGAATCCTGACAAAAAGCTCTTTATGGGAGAGGAGCTGAGGAGGGAGGAGCGAGGAGAGGCGGGGAGGTGACCGCAGAGAGCAGCTCTCCTCAGGACGCATTCCAGCTGCTGTATCCATCCTACCTGCAGGACCTGTTCTCTGCCAGCGTTTACCTGTTCTCACCTGAAGACTAAAACCCGAACCCTGTAGTTCACTGGAATACACTCAGTTTACTTTAATTTATTTAGTTTAATTTAATTCACTCAATTTAGTTTAATTTATTCAGTTTAGTTTATTCAATTTATTTCATTTTTTTCAGTTTACTTTAATCTATTCACTGTTACATTTACAGAATCTTTGAATATCTGCATTTTCTATTATTTGCATTTATCTGCAGCTCCTAAGTAGTTTTTAATTCTTTAACTTGTTCAGCTTCAGTTTTTATGGTTCTTAATGCGCCCAGTAATCTGTCTTCAGAAGAAAAACATCCCTCAGTTTCTGTGAACTGACTTTATTCTACACTACTTTATTCTGCATTAAAATGACAGTTAAAATATGCAGTTATACGGGTTGTTTTATGCATTTCTGTCCATATCTCTCAGTATTTTTAATCATATCTGTCCAGTGGGAGTCTGTTAGCTTCATTCACTCACAAACCTCTGAGGTACTTTAACTAACACAGAGCAGCTTTAATTCATGGTAATATATTCAGATATACATGCATGGCACCGAGCCTGATACTTCTCATCGTATTCCTGACATTTGGACCTCTACTTTCCTGCAGATCTTCTGTTTTCTGCTCATACTGACCAGTAGTACTGCAAACTAACTGAACCTACATCAGACTGTTAGGAGGTGATGAATCCAGGTGGAGGTCTGGAGACTCCAGCAGAAAACGATCCCACAAACAGCCGTGTGTGTTCCTCAGGCTGAATCCTGAATCCTCCTGGACAAGGGACGCTTCAGTCCCACTTGTTGAGTTTTACTTTGGGTGTTTTTTTTGGCCGGTTCTCCTCCTGCTCTACTGTAGGGTAGTTATTATTCTGCAGACCTCGGTGCCGTCTGTGAGGCGTTACTGTCATCTACAGGAGCAGAGAAACGATTTCAGATGGAGCTCCTCATCTGTAGAAATAAAAAGAGCAGAAACACTTCATGTTCGAGGCTCAGAGTTTGTTTCTGTCTGCTGTAAAGCTGAAGGATCCAGGTGTGCAGAAGGTGTTGATGCTGGTCCTTCAGCTGCTGAGTGATGAGGAGGAGGGGGAGGAGGAGGAGGGGGAGGGGGGGAGGAGGAGGAGGAGGGGGGGAGGAGGAGGAGGGGGAGGAGGAGGAGGAGGAGGACCAGCATCTCCAGCAGACTGACCTGCAGACCAGAGAATTTTAACACTGAAAACAAAACGTTCTGTTTGGTGAAGATAGAAGAATATTAAGTTCATATTGAACACAGCTGGAGTTTTATCTAGTGGTGAGTTTAAAACAGTTTTTTTTATCTCCAGCAAGAATTTGTGGAAATTTCGTCACTGATTTATTTTTTTCATTAGATTTTTGTAACACATGGACTTCTATTCAGCCGCTGTTAAATCTACAACTCCAAACCGTCACATTTGTAAATTTACCAGAATCAGTGTTTAGTGGTGTCATTATTACAGAGACCATCACTCTGAAGTCACTCATGATTTATTTAACTCCATTATCTTCATTAATGAACGTTACTCAGCAGCATCTGGAATAAAAGAGGTGAAGAAGCAGCTCTGTGTTCGGTTTAGATGCAGATCTTTATTTATTTTAGACTTTCTATTTCCAAAGTTTTATAAGTAGAACAGAAATAATTCCAGCAGAAACACAGGGTGGTCAGAAATGAGATGAACAGAAGTTAAAACAGCTTCTTATTCAGCGTCCAACAGGTTCCATCCCTTTTCTACCAGAGTTCCTTCCCTTCGTCTCTTTGTAGACGATGAGTAGAAATCCTGATGGAACATTTTGGTTGAGTTCTTATGAAGGTTGGAGGTCTCTCTCTAACCAGCATTTGGTTTTTCTGGATGCTGCACAGAAGATTTTTGGATCTAAACGTCTCTTACAGGTCTACTGGCATCGATCCCTCCAGATGAATCTTAGTCGTTCTAGATTTCTGCTTTAATGTCATAATGACTTCCAGCAGATGTCCTCCGGGTCAGAGTCATTAGTGGAGGCATTTCCACCCTCATCTCCTCCTCCCAGCGTTTTCTGACAGAATCAGTCCAATCTTCTTCCATTCATACGACGGCATTGTATAATTTACCTCTAATCTTTTGAATGTTCTCCTCCTCGGTCGACAGATTTTACAGACTTTCTTTTTTTCTTCAACTTTCCATCGTCAAACGTTGTTGATGATCGTCATTTTTTCCGTGTTCATTTTCTAGAACAAACACACTTTACTGTCCACATGTTAGAACAAATGACAATAGTGTGTCTTTATTCGTTGTGGAACATCAGTTCTCTCGTACGTTCTTTGCGTCTCCTTCCTGTTCTGTGATGACATCACTTCCTCCTGAATCTGCTCCATCATCTTTATGGTTTTTCTCTCCCTGATTTGTCATAACTTTGAACTGTTTCAATTTTATTTCTGCTTCTCTGATCCTTCATTGATCCTTTGGATGTTCTTTAGACCTCACTCCTGATTTCATGTTTGGATTTTTTCCATCCTGAGGTTTCTGTACAGAGCTCAGAGCTGTGTGATGATGAACTGAAGATGATGATGAAGGTTCTGCAATAATGTTTGAACTCCACCCACAGACAGAAACACTATTTTCTGCTTTTGTCTCTTTCATGTCAGATAAACTCCTCTGACTCAACCACAGAACGTTTTGTCAAATATGAGATAATAAAATAATTCTGTGTCCTTCCACTCTTCAGAAACTTTATTGTTCCTGAACAGCTCCAATGATTCATTGGTTGTTTTATCATTAAAGTCAGTGTTAATGTTAAATAAATTCCAGAGTTATGTAATGTCTTCAGATGTGCAGTACAAACTATAAATCTTAAGATTTAACAGACGCTTTGCTTTAATGACAGGTTTGTTGTGGATGCACAGGTTTTTTTGTTGTTTTTGTGGAAAATGACCACTTTTCTGCTTTCTTTCTGACTTCCTGTGATCTTGTTCAGTTGTTCTTCATGCTGAAACCTCAATTATGTGTTTTGTGCCTGCTTGCTGTCATCTACACTACGGTTTAAAGGTTTAGAGTCACTTAGAAATGTCCTTATTGTTTAAGAAAAGCAGTTTTATTCAATGAAGATCACACTAAATAAATGATAAATCCAGTGCAGACATAGTTAATGTGGTAAATGACTATTGTAGCTGTAAACAGCTGATTTTTAATGGAATATCTCCATAGGGGCACAGAGGAACATTTCCAGCAACCATCACTCCTGTGTTCTAATGCTACATTGTGTTAGCTAATGGTGCTGAAAGGCTCATTGATGATTAGAAAACCCTTGTTCAGTTATGTTAGCACATGGATAAAAGTGGGAGTTTTCATGGAAAACATGGAATTATCTGGATGAGCCCAGACTGTTGAACGTCATTGTAAATATGTAGACTGTAGATTCTTCTTAAAGTTGCGGTCAACTTTAAGAAGCAGCCTGTCCTCAAACCAAAAATGACCACATAGGTCGTCTGTACACGCCCGTATTACGACCGAGTGTTACGTTTTGACTATGCGACCTCTGGCGGTTGAGTAAATATCGACACTCCGGTGTCGCAGGTGAAACGTCACCATGAACAAACTTTTATCTAACACTATCCCTATCCCTTTCCCTCACCCTAACCCTAACCATAACCCTAAACCCGTGCTGGGAAAGTGAGGAAAAAGCCGTTTCACGAGGGAAAAGCCGTTTCTCGAATTAAATCCCGTAATACGTTCCTTTTCCCCGTAGGGGCGCTCGCTAACATAGATACGCTCTCATAGGTTGTATTCCGGTGCACGGTGCATACGACCGATGTGGTCGTATGAATTTGAGGACTTGTTAAGAAGAATCTACAGTCTACTAGTGTTTCCTAATTAAACTCATCTTAAAGGGCAGAAGAAAAATGTCCAAAAGTTCTTGAGCTGCTTCAGTTTCTGATTCATTTCATGTTATCTTCATTGAAAAAAATGCTTTTCTTTCAAAAATAAGGACATTTCTAAGAGACCTCAGACTTTTAAACGTTGTGTACGTTGGTCATTTGTTGGTTTTGCTGAGTTTGGTTCTTCATTGTGAGATGGAGTCTTCAGCATAATTTCTGTCACACCAGCAGCTCATAATCATGTAGATCTGTCCCCAACATGAGCGTGTGTCTCGGGTTGAGCTGTTCGTGGCGTGTTGTTCACAACATGCCTGTGGCTTTTTACTTTTAGGAGCTGCAGACTTCAGCAGACGACAAACAAGGAAGCTTCTCTGCAGGAGAGAAGGGAAGCGAGTCGGTGACAACAAGAGAAAACTTCACCACAAAAAGATATTTCACTTGTTCAGTCACACAACAGAAGGCTGGATGGACTTTTATACAGAAACTGAATAAAGTTTCTCCTTCTGGAGCCTCTTCGTTCCTAAAATATTTCTGAAAACATCAGAATTTTTCCTCCGTGACAAAGTTCTGTTGGTGCTCATTAGAAGAAAACCAAAGTTCAGAACGGTTGCATGAGCGGAAAGAAGGAAAGTCATCGGCTGTTTGCTTTCTTTCTTCTTTTTTTGAATGCTAGAATCACTTTACCCTCAGTTCATTTATAGCAGCTTCTTTTTTTCCATCCTGACTTCAGATACGTGACCAGGTAAAGTTTGGGGCCATCTACATGATTCCATGTTTCCCTGAAAACTCCCTCTTTTATTGATGTGCTAACAAATGCTGCAGGGTTTTCTGAGATTTTAGTGCTCGTTTTGCAGTGAATTCCTCTCAGAGCTGCAAACACAGAAAACAAAGAAATCCCAGCTGGGACTCTTTTAGAAGCAATCAGAGCAGAAACTAAAGCCTCTCGTTGGTTCTTTCTTTCATTTTGCCGACTTCTTGACCTCTCCTCAATGTCAAGACCTTCTCATCCGTCTCCTCCTGCTATCAGCTGAAGGAACACGTGTTATCTGTGTTTGTTTTAATTCAACCTCCAGTATTTAACCAGGAAGGTCAGATTACTCAGACTGCACTTAGAAACACGGAAAACAGAACGCAGAGCAGAAATTATGTTAACATGCTCATATTGCAGCAAAGCGACAGTTTCAGGGTAAAGTCTAAATATCTCTGACCTGCTGATTTTTATACTTTCATACGTTTAACTGAGTTTTTTCAGTTTCTTTCTCAGCACTGAGGACAGGATAAATCTGTTAGAGCACTGTAGAAAAAAGGTTTCATCTCCAAATATAACAACCTGGAAATAGAGGCAGTAAAGGAAAAGTGTTGAAACGATGCTGGTGTTTAGACTCGTTAACCATCTGATAGTTTCAGTCGTTGTGAACCACAGAGCTGAGGAGGAAATACGACGGAGAGGAAGGATTAGAGGTCCATTATCTCTGCTGCAGCTCCAGCTTTAGTGTCCAGTTTTTACTCTTTGAGTCAAAGAAAAAGACTGACAGATTATCAGGTCTGAAGATGACAACAACTGAGCAAACAGGGTTAATGTGAAACGTTCACTCTCCTTGTTTCTGCTGTTTTTGGTCTCCATCAACCACGGAGGAGAATAATCAGCTCTTTAATGTTCCTCTGAGTTCACCAGAGAGGAGCCAAGAACAACAGAAACTGAAGACCAGATCAACCTGAAATGTTCTCCAAAGATCTGTGGAGCCAAAACAAACTGCAGTCAGGAGATGATTCTCCTTCTGAAGCTTCAGGAAAAACTCAGAGAAGCAAAACTGAATAAAACCAGAAAAATAAGCAAGTAAAACAGAACAAATGAAAATGAAGAAAGACGATAAACGTGACGTCATGTTGATGATGATGGAAAAATGTCTCTTCTGGAGGAGCTGCCAGAGGAACCAAAGGAAAGCAGAACCTCTCAGATGTTTCTACCTCCTCAACGTCGACAGGAATCCTTCAGAACCAGCAAGAACCAATCAGAACTCCCGACTACAGTTAAACTACCAGCACGTTCTCCACAAGCTCCATGATGGAGGTCAAGTCGAGCCATGATGGATCCTTCAACAGCAGAATGTCCTCTGAGGGACCAGCTTAGCTCCTTAATGAGTCAACAGAGCAGTAAACCACCGGCTGAACTCCGACCTCAAACAAACAGCTCCTGCTTCTCTAAGACTTCAGGATTCTTCGGGTCTTTGTGTCAGAAATACCAGAACCAGGTCTCAGGGAACCAGCAGAGAGGCAAAAATCATCAGAATAATGCTGAAAGAAACCCACAAAAACACAACAGTTTGTAGTAAAACTGATTAATTGGTTAACGTGGCCCTCCAGCTGGCTGACAGGAGATTTTCTGGGTAAACACCTTGAGGTCTTTTCACCAGGAACATGAACAGTAAATGAGCTCTGATTGTTCTGGTCTAGGTTCCTCTAAAGGAGACGGCTTTATGGGAAGAGTCAACAGTTCACAGCACTGGATGATAGCTTTGACTGTTTGTTCTCCACTTCTGCTTTGAGAACACACATCCCTGCTCTGGTTGTCATGGCAGCAGCTCATTAACCATTCATGTTCCTGGGTTCTCCTGGGGGACGTCTGAAGAGTGAAGGAAGCCCACACATGCTGCCGTCGGAGCACGTTAACGTGTGACGGCAGGCATGTAGACGTGCACGGAGGGGGGTGGCGTGCACAAAACACACACATGCACAGAAACTAAAAAGACACGTTTACCTTCTGGGGGTCGAATGAATCAGAACAGTCACATGATCGTCCAGATCCTCTCTGAGTGTTTGAGCTGAATATTACTGGTGATGTGAAGTCTTAGACTGATTTAATACGACAATATGAAATAAAAACACTTCATCAACACCAGCAGCTCATAACTCAACACTTTTCTGCCACAAAACACCAACTGAGCCTCTGAAGGCCAAATAAAAAGTTCATGAAAACTGCTTTTAAAAAAGAAAACAAACTTCCAAACTCACAGATTTACATCTTCCACCAAATACACTACCGTTCAAAAGCTTCTAATCACTTAGAAATGTCCTTATTGCTGAAAGAAAAGCAGTTTGTAGTGTAGATATGTAGACCGAAGATTCTTGACAAAGTTGAGAGCTGCAAAACACTCCAAAGAGAGTTCTGTTCTTCTTGTCTTATCAAGAATCTACAGTCTGCTAGCGTTTCCGAACTAAACTCATCTTGAAGGGTACAAGAACGTCCCTGAAAAACAGCCAAAGGTTCTTGAGCTGCTTCAGTTTCTGATTAATTTAATGTTATCTTCATTGGAAAAACTACTTTTCTTACAAAAATAAGGACATTTTTACGTGACCTTTAACTTTTGAACAGTCGTTTCTGGATCCTCATCTTCTCCTTCAACAAACTGCTCCAACAGTTCTGGTTCAGAGGCTAAACTGGAAGACTGTTGATATCAGAGTTCATACATGATGCCAGGCGTGTTGTATGACCGGAATACTGAGATTCAAGATTCAAGAACTTTATTGTCATAAACACTGCAGAAACACAGAGTTCCCTTCACACAACTGAAAACAGGATAACTAGATTCTCTGTCTGGGTGGTTGGTGCTCTGATCCAGACAGATGTTCGATCTAATCGGTGGATCTGCTCCTACCTCCTGGTGTCTTCTGGAACAACCTCCTGCTTTCTCCTTCTCCATGCTGGAACCCTCCCAGATGTTGTCTGATGGAGCTCACAGCGTTCTTAGAAGAACATAACTAGTGATTTACGACACCGATGTGAGAGCCATCTTATCTCCAGCTCCTCTCCCCCTCCCTCCGTCTTACAATAAATCTGCCGTGTTCGTGAGCTTTTTATTGGTTTTCGCTGTACTTATTCCTGCGTCGGCCATTAAAGCGGTGATTTAGGGCGGGTGTGGCGGCCGACCAACACTAAAACTCAGGATTTGGTGTTCGGTTCAGGACAAAGGGGGAGAGCTGAGCTGAACATATGATGTAGAATAACTTTAGGATGCTCTGGTGTACGGCTGATGTCATGTCATTACTGAATGAAGCACGCCATTTATCCTTCATTGTTACAGATCACAGAAAATAACCCTTTTTTGGATTTTGAAATGACTTTTTGCAGGGGTGAAATTCCTGCTTTTAGATCAGTGGAGGGTACAGAGAGATAAGAAGCAGCAGGTTTGGACACAGTGACAGTCAGAGATAAATCAGCTGACGGCCTGATAAAGCAGCACTGGAGGAGTCCAAACATGAAGGACAGAAATCCACAGGGTTTTTATAGCTCTGAGCCGAGCAGGAATGGAACAGAAAAGGTCTGAACAAGTTGTTTTAGGGTTTATATTTCTCTCAGTCATCTGCGCACAGCCTGAAGGAAAACAAACATGAAACAGTCATGTTTAGTGTCTGTAAATTACTGGTTTTATGGCTCCAGCGTTTCCAATGGTCCTGTCCTGGACGTCCATGAAGGAAAGTAGTCATGTACTGCAGGACACGTATGTTTTAAAGTCTGGATCCTCCTTCAGGAGCTCTGGCACAATGTCAAGAAAATATTCATCAGTAAACGTCCTGGTCTTAGTCCAGTGGAGGCGTCTGATTGGTTGGATTGTATCTGCAGACACTAGAAGGTCTGATGGACCACAGTCTGCAGCTGTTTTAACAAGCGCTCATCATTCATCGGCTTTTAGAGTTCTGTAGGTTAGAACAGCAACCGTTTGGACTTGTGGCTTTTCCACAGCAGGAAAAACAGATTAGAGAGAACCAAAGACTGACCTCATCTCCACTTCGTTCCCTTTTAGAACCCAGAGAGAACGTCTGTGAGTTACAGCTCTGGTATGCAGAATAATTACTGAGCAGGACAAGAGATCTGATTTAGAACCGTCTCATCTGTACGGTTTATTTAAGGGGTTTTACTTTATAAGGACTATTTTTACCATGGACACTGATACACACACATATTTACACATAATCATTAATAGTGTCTTTTTATTCCACGCTGCTTGATTTCTCCTTTAGATCCACAGATGGGATGTCTTATCTTATTTCATGTTATTTTCTATACAAAGTCTTTTTCCTTTACTTTTGTTTTACACATGGAAGAGAACGACTTTAATGAAAGACTGAACCTAAAGAGACAGATATGTATTTATTCTTTTAGTTATTTAGTCCTTGGCTTTGGCTCAGGAGGTCGGTGGTTCAAACCCCGATCAGGGTCCAGTGAGGTGTTTCTTCTGGTGGAGCTCCTCTCAGATGGATAGAAGGGTCTGATAAATGAAAGGTTTAAATGAGCTGTAACGCAGACAGAGGAGGCCTTCAGAGCTTCTACTTTACAGGAGGAGGCTTCTTCAGACAGTTTGTGAAGCTGTCAGACCAGAGGACAGATGTTGAATCAAAGTGTTTATGAAATACTGTTGGCTAATAATCCATCAACCTCGGCTTCTTCAGCACGTGCATCTCTGTCTGGTTAGTTCTGAAAATGTGACCAGAGCCGGACTCTCCTGGTGTGGTAGACAGTCGTGGAGGTCCTGGAGGTCCTGACCCTCCTGACCCTGTCCCCTTCAGCCGGTCCTCCTGGCTGCTCCTAGCTTCCTGCTGAAGGTTCCCAGGCCCCGGGTCATTTAACGGTCATCAATCCTGAGCCTTGATGCTGAACTCTGAGGTTAAAGCGGAACGTTTCTCTTCCTCCTCCACAGCCCGGCGATCGTCATCAGTCTCCATGAAGACACCAGAGATGTAACCCTGTTTTCTGCTGCCGTACCTCTGTCCATGTATTTAATATGTCTTTGTATTTATTTATTTAGATATTAGCTCCTTCACACTTTTACTTCCCCTCAGTTTGATCCCTGACCTCCTCCTGTTTATGTCCTGGCTGCTGTTTAACTCTTATGTAAAGGTCTTTGTGGGTTTTTGTGTTTGTGTGGAGTCGTATTTGTCTTCGATGAGTCGACGTTTAACAGTTCTGTCTAAATATCTGTTTCCTCTCTTAGTCTCTGGTTGTAAAAATAAAGTTCTGGGTTTCCATTTTTCTCGTTCTGTGGACCAGATGGACTGTCCATCGTGTGGTCATCAGCTCAGTGTTCAGCTGCTCTGAGCTCAGTTTAGGGTTTGTTCTGCAGGAGGCTGTTTTCTGATCAGAGGATTAACTGAGATGTTCATCCTGGTGAAGATGGAGTTCTGATAACAGTCGGGATGGAATGAAGCATTCTTCTGTTTCTTCAGGACGGAGTTTTCCGCGTGGATCTGGGGGTGTCTGGGGTCACATAAGACTCCTGAGTTTAATTAAATCCTAGATGTGAGCATCCCTACATGCTGCTGTGGTTGTCAGGGGCCCAGCGAAGCGAGCAGAAAGGAGGGCAGCTTGGCAGCCCATCTGAGAGGCCGGTCGCTGGGCCTCAGATCGGCCACAGTTGGCCTCCGCTGACAGTCCCGGCTTTTCTTTCCCTTCAGGAACGCAGTGCGTCAACCCTAATTCCTTCTAATGAACTGGAGGCAGAGCCGGCAGCACTTATTAAACACGGTGTGGAAACCAAACACTCGCTGGAAATTCTGCTGCTCTTTGGTCCATTTCAGCTCTCAGCAGGGCGACTCCTACGGCTGCTTAGGATCCTGAACTCATCGAGTCTGAGGCGCTCAGGAACACTTTAAACTGAGCCTGCAGACCGAATAAAGCCCTGCAGGGTCCTCCTTAGTGGTCCTTTATCATAAACCAGAGATCTACTAACACGTTACCTGTTCTGAAGGTGTTTCTTTTTTCTTCTGTTTCAGGGAGTCTCTGGTTTCTGTCTGCCCTGAAAAAGGTTTTCATCCTAAGTTTCAATTCAGTTTCTGATTCAAACAAGACGGAAACCTGAAAATGTTTAATTGGTTCCTGAGCAACGAGGAAACGTGACGTATTTTCTTTGGCTGCACAGTTTTGGAAATTCAGCTGCAACTTTGGAAACACAATCTTTAGTTTTATCTCCGTGGATTGAGAGTCTTCTGGGTTTCTGGAAAATCTTTTTCTGTCTTCTAAAAATCCCCGAGATTCTTCTGTTCCTAGAGCGCCCTGATAATAACTAGAAGCTCAGATGTTCCATCCAGAACCACAGCAGACTTGGAGCTCTTACTGGGTGGTAGAAGGTCAGAGCTGAAACTTTGGTTTCTCCTGTGGGACTGAAACCAGCCGGTTGAAGTATTTCAGTTAAAGGCCCAGTCGGTGTAAAATGTGATGGACTCACTGGTGGAAACTCTGGCCTGATTCTGGGTCTACTGAGGTGGTAAAGTTCATCAGATATCTGGTTCATTTTCCTGCTGTTGGAACACTTTCTGCTGGATTTTGGTGAATCAGTTTGAAGGCCATCATCAGTGATTGTTCAGTGTGATCTTTTCCATGATCGTCCATCATTTGCACTCAAACATCCCCAGTGGAAAAAGTTTTTATTTTTTATTTATGTAATTCTAGAAACCCTGGAACCCGACCAGACGGTTCCTGTGTTGTTCTGGATCCTCATTAATATCAGCAGCTTGTTCTGCTCCAGTCCTCCCATTGTCCAGCTACTGGGAGCAGCGTAGATAAAACCTTTAGCTGTGTGCTAAGTCTTGAATCAGGAGGTCTTCATGAGGACAGAGAGGTAATCTGCTGCTCAGAGTCTTCATCAGAGGATGAAGTTTTAAAGTTCTCCGGCAGCTCTGAGTTAGTTCGTTAGCTCTTTAGTTCCTCATAGCAAATATTTCACTGATTCATCTGAAACCACGTTATCCTGTGTCTGTGTTCAGGGGCACAGTGAGGCATACAATCAATATTTTAAAAATGAAAGGAATGTTTCTGGAGTTTAACTGAAACCCTGAGTATTTGTCACTTCCTTTATAGCCTAATTAGCTTAGCTTTAGCCTAGCTGTCCTCTGTTACAGTCTAAAGAGAAATAATAATAATGAATATCTGCTCTAAACTTCATGAAACAGAGGATGAACTCTGACAACAACCTGCTAAACTATTCATTCTCCTCTTTGCTGTACTTTGTGTGTTTTTATTGTCGCTGAGGACCCGTTAGCATGCTAACGCCTGAAGCTGCTAACGGCTGAAGACAACTGAATCTGCTGCTAGTTGAATTAAAAGCTGTAATATTTGTCAGATAAAGTGAATTAACAGCTCCTAACTCATCTGTCCTCATAAATAGTAAATTTAATTAACAGCCAGTGAACAGTAACTCCACGAACAGGTTTGAATGAGAAATCACACAAACAGAAGCTGAAAACCTAAAAAGCTCTTAAACCTGGAGAGTAAATCTAGACTCATCCACTCTGATGAATCTGATGAAACACCTGATGAATATCTGAGTCGACTGCAGCTCAGTGAGCAGAGTCACATTCTGGACTTTAACTTCTCACTTTTCTGGTTTTAAGTCTCTGAATCTAGAGTTTTGTTTGGTTCTGGTGAGTTTAGCAGCATCTCCTCAGGTTCTGATAACCACCGACCCGACAGTAGCTCTCCTACCAGACAGACATTTATTCTAAAACACTGAAGAACCTGCCGGCTGGTTTTAGATTCTTCTGCTGAGCACCTTAGAAGAGCGTTTAGAGGTTCAGTCAGACTAAACTCTGAACGCTGAGACAAACAGCTGCTTTTTTGGGCTCCGTGTTCCTCAAAGACTCTTTCTTCTTGTTCCTGGCGAGCTGCTGCGTGTCATCTGGAGCTTATCTGCCGTCCAGAGAGTGTTTTTAGTGGTAAGGCTGGAGGCCGTGATTCACCGGACAGAGAAAGGTCCCTTGACTGATACTGATCTGGTCCAGCTCAGCCCAGAACCAGAACCTCCTCCTGCTCTCTGGAACATGGACTCCATGTTGCTGCTGTGTGATGCTATCAGTGGGACGCTACAGGTCTTTATTGAGGATCAGAATGTCAGCATTTTCATTAGTGCATGCTGTAAGATCAGGAGAACATAGAGTTTTCCTCATAATGTGTTCCTCTGGAGGTTCTACCATCATCTGAATCTCTGATTTAGCTCTCAGGTTCTCTCTTTCTCCAGTTCAGACCCACTCAGCTCCGTCTGTCATCCTCATGTCCTTTTGTCTGGCCTCCATTAGTCAGTTATTCCAGTGATTTACACTATCTCAGCCTCATGATCACATTATTGTACGTGCACTGATGCAGGCTCGTGCCCAGATTCTCATAAAGCCGTTTTATCTGCGGTGCTGAAGGCTGCTGTCAGGAGCAGGAGGTGGTTTAGTGAAGTTCAGGCTGAGGCGATGGCAGACGGACGGGAGGCGTCGATCTCTGCTCTGTGGTAGCCGGAGGAGTCAGCTGCTGGAGGAACGGAAACCTGCAAACTCAAACTTAAAATATAAAACCTGAAACCTAGAAATAAAATATAAAAATAAAACCTAAAACCTAGAAACTAAAACTTAAAATATAAAACCTAATACCTTGAAATAAAATGTAAAATAAAACCTAAAACCTGGAAACTTTATAACCTAAAAAAAATATTAAAATAAAACCTAAAACTTTAAACCTAAAACCTAAAATATAAAACTAAAACTAAAAAACCTAAACTTTAAAGTCAAACCTAAAAATAAAATATAAAAATAAACCTGAAACTTAAATAAAACCTAAAACCTAGAAATAAAATCTAAAAATAAAACCTAAAACTTAAAAATAAAACTTAGAACCTCCTCCAGGTCAGTTTAGCTGCTGTTCCAGTTTATTCTACTGCTGAAGAATAATTAGCATGTGTTGGTTAAACTGGTTCCACTGAAAAGGTCTGAATTAGTGTGCGTACACACACACACACACACACACACACACACACACACACACACACACACACACACACACACACACACACACACACACACACACACACACACACACACACACACACACACACACACACACACACACACACACACACACACACACACACACCTTCTCCTGCATAGTTTTTCTTTTTTCATAATCAGATCATGTGACAGAGATTTGCAGAACAAACCGATCCCTGAACCAACAGCATGCTGCCAGTAATACGTGCACACACGTGCATGAGGCTGCATTTCTAATACATACATGCATGTTAAGGCGACGTTTTTAGTACATACATGTGCATCTACACACGTGGACAAAATTGTTGGTACCCCTCAGTTAAAGAAGGAAAAACCCACAATTCTCACTGAAATCACTTGAAACTCACAAAAGTAACAATAAAAAAAATTTATTGAAAATTAAATAATCAAAATCAGCCATCACTTCTGAATTGTTGATTAACATAATTATTTAAAAAACAAACTAATGAAATAGGGCTGGACAAAAATGATGGTACCCATAACTTAATATTTTGTTGCACAACCTTTTGAGGCAATCACTGCAATTAAACGATTTCTGTATTTGTCAATGAGCGTTCTGCAGCTGTCAACAGGTATTTTGGCCCACTCCTCATGAGCAAACAGCTCCAGTTGTCTCAGGTTTGATGGGTGTCTTCTCCAAATGGCATGTTTCAGCTCCTTCCACATATGTTCAATGGGATTCAGATCTGGGCTCATAGAAGGCCACTTTAGAATAGTCCAACGCTTTTCTCTCAGCCATTCTTGGGTGTTTTTGGCTGTGTGTTTTGGATCGTTGTCCTGTTGGAAGACCCGTGACCTGCGACTGAGACCAAGCTTTCTGACACTAGGCAGCACATTTCTCTCCAGAATGCCTTGATAGTCTTCAGATTTCATCGTATCTTGCACACTTTCAAGACACCCTGTGCCAGATGCAGCAAAGCAGCCCCAAAACATTACTGAGCCTCCTCCATGTTTCACCGTAGGGACAGTGTTCTTTTCTTCGTATGCTTGGTTTTTGAGTCTATGAACATAGAGTTGATGTGCCTTACCAAAAAGCTCCAGTTTGGTCTCATCTGTCCAAAGGACATTCTCCCAGAAGCTTTGTGGCTTGTCAACATGCATTTTTGCAAATTCCAGTCTGGCTTTTTTATGAGTTTTTTTCAGCAGTGGTGTCCTCCTTGGTCGTCTCCCATGAAGTCCACTTTGGCTCAAACAACGACGAATGGTGCGATCTGACACTGATGTACCTTGGCCTTGGAGTTCACCTTTAATTTCTTTGGAGGTTGCTCTGGGCTCTTTGGATACAATTCCAACGATCCGTCTCTTCAATTTGTCATCGATTTTCCTCTTGCGGCCACGTCCAGGGAGGTTGGCTACTGTCCCGTGGGTCTTGAACTTCTGAATAATATGAGCCACTGTTGTCACAGGAACTTCAAGCTGTTTAGAGATGGTCTTAAGCCTTTACCTTTAAGATGTTTGTCTATCATTTTTTTTCGGATGTCCTGGGACAATTCTCTCCTTCGCTTTCTGTTGTCCATGTTCAGTGTGGTACACACCTTTTCACCAAACAGCAGGGTGACTACTTGTCTCCCTTTAAATAGGCAGACTGACTGATTATGAGTTGGAAACACCTGTGATGTCAATTAAATGACACACCTGAGTTAATCATGTCACTCTGGTCAAATAGTTTTCAATCTTTTATAGAGGTACCATCATTTTTGTCCAGGCCTGTTTCATTAGTTTGTTTTTTTAAATAATTATGTTAATCAACAATTCAAAAGTGATGGCTGTTTTTGATTATTTAATTTTCAATAATTTTTATTTATTGTTACTTTTGTGAGTTTCAAGTGATTTCAGTGAGAATTGTGGGTTTTTCCTTCTTTAACTGAGGGGTACCAACAATTTTGTCCACGTGTGTAAGTATGCACACATGCAGCCTAAAAGGCTGCATTATTAGCACATACATGCATGCGTGTTTGTGCATGTAAGTATGCACATGTGTGTGTTTTCCTGTGTGAGAAACAGTGTGTGAGGTGGAGCATGAAGGCGACAGTAAACAGAGGCCACTATCCACTCTTATTATACAGCTGTTTGACTGTGAGAACAGCAGAGATAAGAGAAATAATTGGGTTTGGAGGCACAAAGGCAGCTCAGGGTGGAGGCTTGGTGGTGTTCAGCAGGACAGGATGGAGGGGCTGTGGGAACGGTGTGTTTATGGACTCCCTGTGGACGCACCGGGACGTGGGAACACAGCCGGTCTAACGAGGAGTCTGAGGTCTGAGGACCAGGTTCTGCTCAGAGGTGGATCATTACAGGAGGAACAGTCAGAAACACAACCTGAACAGGACAGTCAGACATCATTCTGGAGACACTCTAAACATTTACATGACAGCTAAAGGACTGTAGTTCAGTCTGACTGCTAATGCTAACCAGCATGTGGCTCTACAGGTTCAGGATCATTCCAAAACTGGAGGACATTTTACATCACATAATCCATGCGGAAAATACTAAAACTTGCAGCAGTTGTGTAAATGTTCTTGTCCTGAGACCAAATCTATAAAAACTAGGAGAAAAAAATGTTTGAAAATATTTTAAAATACCAAATAAATCTGGAGTTCCCCAAAAATGTCATTTTTCTCTTGTCCCATCCCCCTGATGACCAAACTGAATCTCAACAGTCAGAATCACATTTAAATTTCCTTTTTTGGGTTTTATTTCTTCATTGATGTCTCTGTAACTGTGGGAGCATTTTTTAAACAATATAATATTTTAAATAATAATTATTATACATGAAACGTGTCCCACAACATGTTAGCAGAACCTGGTGATGTTTTCGTCATTTTGTGTCTCATTGGTTGTTGTTTTCTGTCTTGTTTTTGTCATTTCCATCCTCAACAGTTTTCCTGAAGAATGTGCAGAGCAAAGCTATGTCCTCTCTTCTATTTTCCATCTTTTCATCCATTGTCAGCCTTGATTGAATGTCTCTCTCTACCTCATATTATCAGGATCAGACTCATTCTTGGACTGTTTTCCATCAGTCAGTTTGTCCTCTTGGTCAGCAGTAACAGCTAGCTAATATCTAGCTTCTACTGCTGAGAAAAGATCACATTAGCATGGATTAGCAACCCTGTTACTGTGATTAGAGTAGGGTTAGCAAACAGCACAGAAAACATGGAATAAAATGCTACCATTGATGTGGAAGCTGAACCAATCAATACCTATTATTGATCAATATAGCCCATATACACACTTGTCTCTCTGTGAAGTTTTACTGTTTAATTTCTACTCATAACTACCTGACTTTATACTTCCTTTTGCTTCTCTAAACATGATATATTTCCATTATTGTCGGTGCGTTCTGCCTCATCCATAAATACGAGGTAATATTTCATTTTCCTGGTAGAACTTCACCTGTTTGGCTCCACTGATCTCAGTTTACTGAACTAATGACTAGAAATGGAACAGCAGAGTAAAGCTGCTGTGATTGGTCCTGAACTCCAGGTTTGTTTGTCAACTGTGAGAATCTTCTTCTTATCTAAATTCTCCAGAACGTGTTTCCGTCTCTCTCATGTCAGCTGAACAAACGGTTGCGTGTCGACACGCCTGAACACGGTCTGTCATTATGTTGTCATACTTGGAGCATTACATCAGCGCTCTGTTGGCCTGGCTTCATGTGGTGTTTCCTCAGAATAGCATCATCATCATCATTGGCCTGTCGGTGATGAACTGATCAGAGAAACACCAGAACCTCCAGCGTCCGTCCAACCAGGACAGGGTTAATAGCAGGAACGATGACAGATCTGACTATGAAAGCATTTCCTGTTTGGTTTTGTTGCTAAATCCAGTTTTACTTCCCTGTTTAGTGAAAAGCTCTTTGAGTTTTAATCCTCTTAGCTGGAATCATGAGAGGAAGCAGGTGACGGTTCCAGAGTTCAGTCGATTAACCGAAAAATAAGAGAAAACCATCAAACTCTTCATGATCCTGTTTTATAGGATTCAGACACTCTTTGGTTTGTTGGACAAAACAACACATTTGAAGATTTTAGTGTTATTGGACTCAAGGAAAATGTTATCTTCTGACATTTAGAGATTAATAAAATAATCTGTAGACCTGGTCCAGAATTATGGAATATCACTACATGATTGTGTTTTGTATGGATATGTGTGTGTGTGTGTGTGTGTGTGTGTGTGTGTGTGTGTGTGTGTGGTGTGTGTGTGTGTGTGTGTGTGTAATATTCATTCCTTGTTTATTTGGTATTTGTCTTTACATATTAAAATTATAAATATCTTCATCGAAAATCAATCAATCAAATGAACTATCAGCACATTAATAAACAGTGAAAGCTTTTAATCCCCTTTCAGTCTGGTTGTCTGTTTTATAAATCAGTTTTAGTTTTTCCTCATGCTTGAAGTTAAAAACATAAGAACCACTGACGGGTTCAGAGACTCAAGATCTGAGATCACCAGACCTTCTTCTGGACCTAGAACTGGGTTTGGCCTCCATCTAGTGGTGAAGCAGTAAAACTTCATCCACAGATCGTCTCATTTCCTGTTTTCTTCTCTTCTGTTTGTCTTCAGGATGACGATCCCCCTATTTGATGAAGACACCGGTCTGCTGCTGCTGGCTGGAACTGTAAGATCCATGAATTCTACTGAGGAGAGTCTGGGGTTTCTTAGAAATGTCCTTATTTTAGAAAGAGAAGCAGCTTTTTCAATGAAGATAACATTAAATGAAACTTGAGCCGCTCAAGAACCTCTGAATGTTTTCAGGGACGTTCTTGTGCCATTCAGGATGAATTTAGTTAGGAAATGTGAGTACACTGTAGGTTCTTGGTAAAGTTCAGGACAGTAGACTGTAGATTCTTGTTAAAGTTAAGTCAACTTTACCAATAATCTACAGTCTGCATATCTACACTAACGTTCAAAAGTTTGGGTTCATCCAGACAATTCCATGTTCTCCATGAAAACTCCCACTTTTATCCATGTGCTAACATAACCATCAATGAGCCTTTCAGCACCATTAGCTAACACAATGTAGCATTAGAACACAGGAGTGATGGTTGATGGAAATGTTCCTCTGTACCCCTATGGAGATATTCCATTAAAAATCAGCCGTTTACAGCTAGAATAGTCATTTACCACATTAACTATGTCTACACTGGATTTATCATTCATTTCATGCTATCTGCATCGGAAAAACGTGGTTTTCTTTCAACAATAAGGACATTTGTAAGTGACCCTAACAATAGAGTAGATATTCTGTAGATTCCACTTCTTGGCTGATAATCGTATTTTAGAGACAGTTTGTGGCTGGATGATGGTTTGTTTCGTCCTGCAGGGAGATTCTGTGATCGACTGTTTTGAAGTTTCTTCCTCCGAGCCGTTCCTCTCTCAAGGTAAAACCTGGTTTATTTTCTGCTGCTTCCTCTTTCTTCTTCTTCTTCTTCTCAGTGCCTTTTTAAAACCTTTTAAATCCCCAGTGAGCCACTGTCTGACGGATAACTCGACCCGAGGCGTCGCCATGGTCCCCAAGCTGGCGTTGGACGTCCTGTCCTGTGAAGTGATGCGAGTGCTGCAGCTGACGGACGACTGCATCGTTCCAATCAGCTATCAGGTCCCTCGCAAGGTGTGTAGCTGCTCCTCACCTGCAGAATCACTGGGCTGCTTTACTGTTTGAGTGCTCGTATGTGTTGAACGTGTTCGTTTCTGAGATAGAAGACAAACAACTTCTCACAGTTCAGGTTGTTCATTGATGTCTCTGATCACATGTCTCTGTCTGCACTGTTGTCATGGTAACCCAGTAACCCTGGTCTGTCCTCCAGCACTCAGGCCAGGAGTTCCATGAGGACCTCTACCCAGATACAGCAGGAACATCTCCAGCCATGTCTGCTGAAGAGTGGTGGAAGGGAGGGAACCAGCAGGTAACACATCTGCTCTGACATCACTCGTCCACATGTCCAGACCGCTCAGACAGGAAACTCTGTTTGTTTCCAGGTGGAGAAGGTCAGCCTCCATCCAGACAAAAGGCCCAAAGCAACGACCGTGAAGCAACAGCCGTGAAGAAGGAAGTGTCCAGTGAAGGGAGCAAGGAGGTGAGTTTCAGAATAAACCTGAGCTGATGTCTGCGGTGTCAGTGGACCAGTGAAGACCACCTTGTGTTCTCCAGGACCAGGCTCGTGGATGCTCCACATCCAGCAGTCCTCTCAGCTCGTCCAGCAGCAGCGCCGTCCCGTCCCGATCGCCCTCCTCCACCTCCGGACTGTCCTCAGGCTTTCTGCCCAGCCCCAGTCCCAGCCAGAGCGCCAAGGCCATCCAGAGCATGCTGGGTAAAAACACAACTTTTAGAGGAACCTCCTCACAGATGCAGCAGATTAACTTAAACTGATCTTTCACCAGGACCGTCCTCTAAGTTCCGTCACATCCAGGGAGCCGTGATGCACCGCGACACTCACATCACCAACATCCGCGGCCTCAACCTGACCACGCCCGGAGAGTGTGACGGCTTCTGTGTGAACCGGCAGCGAGTGGCCGTTCCCCTCGCCATCTCTGGAGGACAGATCGCCGTGTTTGAGGTACAGTTGATCAGCTGAGTGTCTGTTTGTCCTCATAGTTCTGACTCTGTGCTATAAGTGTCCGGTTGCTTCCTCAGCGCTCTCAGCCCGGCCGGCTGCCGGACACCGCTCTGCCCACCATCCAGAACTCCGTCAGCGTGGTCGACTTCTGCTGGGATCCCTTCGACTCCCACAGACTGGCTGTCGGTGAGTCGCTGCACCCACTGAGGATGTTCATGTCTGAGTTCCTGCTAACGTCTCCTCTCTGTCCTCTCCAGCTGGGGATGATGCTAAGATCCGGGTCTGGCAGGTCCCAGAAGGTGGACTGACAGAGACTCTGACTGAGCCGGAGCTCATCTTACAGGGTAGGACCAACAGAACCAGCTCAGGGTTTAGATTTCTAACTGTGATGAGACAGACTAATCCCTGAAGATGCTCTGACTCATCTTACACCCATCAGCCGTAACATGATGACCACCTGCTCACATTATGTTGGTCCCTTTATGCTGCTAAAACTACCCTGACCCAGTGGCACATGGACTCAGGACCTCTGATGTCCGTGGTACCAGTCCTCTACCACCATCCTGGTACCACAGAACTCTGGAGATGTTCTGTGGCACCAGGATGGTGGCAGTGGATTCAGTGGTTTCCAGGGGGACCTACCTCGATCAGCTGATCCTGGACCAGCCCACAGATGCCCAGTTGGATCTGGATCTGGGGAGTATGGAAGCCGGGTGAACAGTTTAGCTCTGTCGTGTTCCTCGGGTTCTCCTGAGCAGGTTCTGTGGTGTGTTGGGGGTGCATTGTCCTGCTGAGGGAGGAAACTGGCATCAAGGACTGCTGTTGCTACGGGGGGTGGATGGTTGGTGACCTGCAGAGTTTAGGAGGGTGGTTCATGTCAAACATCCTCATGAATGTCAGGACTGAAGGTTTCCCAGCAGAACGTTGGATCATAAGCAGATGATGGATGTTCTTCAGTGGTCAGAATGTTGGGGCTGATGGGTGGACATTCATGATACTCATCTGAAAACATCAGTCAGAGGAAATGAACAGGTCATCCAAGTATTGAGAGAACATCAGAGTATTCCAGAAACCCTTCCTGAAGGCTCCATGAGGAGTTCTCAGATGATGATGACAGACTAAAGTCTTCTGTACCTCCTGCAGGCCACACTGAGAAGATCTACTCCATTAAGTTCCACCCTCTGGCCAGTGGCCTCCTGGTGTCTTCATCCCACGATCTCTCAGTCCGGCTGTGGAGTCTGGAAAGTGGAGAACAGGTGAAGCTTCTCACTGGACACCAGGACCAGGTAGGTGACCAAGAACCCGGCGAGAACTGCAGAACTTCCATACGAGACTGAACTCAGAAAAGCTCTGAGTGTTTTAGATGCTTTTACTGACGAACCAGATAATTCTACTGGTCTGCAGACTCATGTTTCCTTCTACATTATTAAAGTTCATACATGAGCTAAAGGTTTAATATAATATGATATAATATAATATAAAATCTAGTATCTGGCCTGGTTCCTGTGCAGGTGTTTGGGTTGGCCTGGAGTCCTGACGGTCAGCTGCTGGCCACAGTCTGTAAGGACGGGAAAGTTCGTATCTATGATCCTCGTAAGTCCAGCGAACCTGTGCAGGTAAGAACAACATGATGTATATTATGGGATGGAAGCAGGCTCTGATTAGTGTTTCCTGTTCTATTTATAGGGTTTATTGTCAGTCCATTGGGATACTTTTAGGATTTGTTTTATAATATTTTTATCACCTAAATCAGTTTTATCTGATTTTGAATGTAAAAATGTGTATCTGGAGAGTATATATATATATTAATATTTAACATTTGTTTTATTGTACCTGGCTTATTATGGACTCTTATTTTATTTATGGTGCGGTTGTAGTTCCACCGGTGGGATGTTTGTCATCTTATTAAAACACAAGATCAGGTCTTTGGCTTGTGTTGGATGCAGTGAAACCACTAAACACTCTGAGACACAAACCGACTGAATGTAAAAGTTCTTCATTAGAATCCTCCTTTATGAAACCTTCTACTCTCTGTGTTGTTTAACAGACTGTTGCTGCTTCTTTAACACAAAAAGTCACTTACAGGAAACGCCGTGTTACAGAAAGCTAATCTTCTGTTTCCTGGTTCTCTGACCTCCAGGAGGGTCCGGGTCCGGAGGGCCACCGAGGGGCCCGGCTGGTCTGGGTCTGTGACGGAAGGTTTCTGCTGGTGTCAGGATTCAACAGGTACTGAGAGGATCTGCAGTCTGGTTCTTTACCTGAATGTTGTAGCTCCTACTGAGGAAAGAAGACCTTAGTCTGATGAATCCTGCAGAAGATCTGGTCCTGTCCTCTCTGCTCATTAAATCCATCTTGTCCTCCTCTCCAGTCGCAGTGAGAGAGTCCTGTACCTGTTCTCTGCCGACCACCTGTCCTCTGGAGCTGTAAGCAGCACACCTGTGAACGTCTCCCCCTCCACCCTCATCCCCTACTATGACCCTGACACCAGCATCCTCATCCTCACCGGGAAGGTAAAGATCTACAACGTTCTGGAGATGATTCTGCTGAAGCTCAAAAGCTGAAGCTGTTCTTCTTCTTCCAGGGCGACACCAGAGTCTACATCTACGAGCTGATCCCTGAAGAGCCCTACTTCATTGAATGCAGCAGTTTTAACTCTCCTGATCCTCATAAGGTACCAGCCTGGCTGTTAGATCCAGATCCAACACGTCTGGATCTACCAGGCTTCAGCAGGAGGAGCTTCATGTGTTTTTCTTCATGTCTTTTAGGTCTCTTAGACGCTGTTTCCTGTTTGTGTCTGCAGGGTTTGGCCTTCCTGCCCAAGACAGAGTGCAACGTTCGTGAGGTGGAGGTAGCTGTAGCGCTGATGCTAACTAAGAGCAGCATTGAGCCGGTGGCCTTCAGGGTGCCGAGGGTCAAGGTGAGCCAACTGCTCCACCTGGTGGGCAGACGGTAGCACTGCAGGCCTTCCTCAGGGCTGTAACTGAAGACTGTAAATGTGTTGGTCTGTCTGCAGAAAGAGTTCTTTCAGGACGACGTCTACTCAGACACGGTGGTCTGGTGGGAACCGGCTCTGACCGCCTCCTCCTGGCTGTCAGGATCCAACGGCCGACACAACAAGATGAGCCTGAAGCCTAAAGACATGACGCCAGGTCTGGATCAGTGTGTAGAGCAGTGAGGGCTCTGGAAGCCTCCTGAGATGTTTCTGATGCAGCTCTGTGTTTCCTCAGTGAGTGAAGCTCCCAAAGAGGCTCCGGTGAGGAAATACCTGCCGTCGTCTGTCTACCTGGAGGAGAAGACGGATGATCAGAAGAAGGAGGAGGTGAACTTCTAAAGCATGCAGTCCATCTCACAGTCTGTCATGTAGCATGCGTGTAACATGCATGTGAGGCAGTGAAGGTGTTGGTCTGATGTCTGCTCCTCTGTCGTCCAGCTGCTCAGCGCCATGGTGGCCAAGCTGGGGAACATGGACGAGCCGCTGCCTCAGGAGTCCTTCCAGGGCGTGGACGAAGACGAGTGGGTGAGTTACAGGACAGGAGCATCTTCTTCATCATCTAAACCCTCTGAGCTCCAAGCAGCTTCTCAGCAGCTTCGGTCCCATGTTTCTTCACTGTGGTTCATTTTTAAAGTCCTGCAGCTCTGTGGAACCAGAACATCCTGGAGAAGGAGAGAAAACATCTTCTGTGCAGGAGAAACTAAAGTCGAATTACTTTTTAAAATGTATTTTTCAGAAATTAAAGAAAAAAATGGAATCAACAAAGCCCACATCTTTAGGTTCCCTCAGTTGTTACCAGCAGTAGAGGAAACATGGTGATCATCTCCGGTCCAAACATCTGCTCTGTGGAAACAGTTCAGCCGAGAAGATCCAGAAGTTTCATCCTTTGACTTCTGGTCTAATGTCTGTATTATTTTCTGATGAGACAGAATCTAATCTGAGGGTTTGTTGAGTTTTCTGGCTAAATAGCAGATTTCAGATGATAACTTCAAGAGTCGTTGGAAAGTTAAAATTCCTTCTGTTTTTACAGATTTTGGCTCTGATAAATGATGACGTTAAATTTAGACGTACACTATTGTTCAAAAGTTTAGAGTCAATCAGAATGTCCTTATTTTTGAAAGAAAATCTTCTTTTTTCAGTGAAGATAACGGCTGGAGGTCTGTGGTTTTACCAACAAATGTAAATGCTGAGGCTCAGTTTACATCCCTGTGATTAAAGGGAAGAGGTTTGACTGGAATCTGGAAGCTGGAAATCATTTCTGGTAGTTTAGTTTTATCTCTGTGTAGATCCTCAGTTATCAGGTCATGGTGGTCGTAGGAGCTTCAGTAGAAACCAACTGGACTTCTCTGGTAGGTTCTTGGAGATGTTTCACCTACTGAGTGGCGAAACGTCTCCAAGAACCTACCAGTGAAGTCCAGTTGGTTTCTACTGAAGCTCCTGTGATTGAATCGTGTTGATATATTGTGAATACACACTATTATGAAGCCGTGGTAGAGTCGAGTGTAATTAGACGTTTTTCTGTTCTTCAGGACGACTAAAAACGTCGTTTTGGTGCCAACATCAGAGACGAGGAGACGTCCCAGATATCTACACACATCTCAGCTCACCGAAAACACAAAGATTAACGCACAATATTAGTATCCACATGATCCTGGTAACCTTCAGAATCCAGTCAGAAGATCTGGAATAAGTTCCTGTTTTGTGTTGTCAGAAAACATGTCAGTATTCACTTTACTAACACAAAAGTCCCCCTTCAAGAAGATCCAACGGCATGAATCAGTGTTTCTGGTCATTCAGAGTAACCTGCAGGTGATCTCAGCAATAAACCTTCAGCTCAGTGTCAGAAACCAACCATGAACATGGGTCCAGATGAGAACTTCAGCTTCTCTGTCTGCTGGTTTCCTCCTTAAGACCCTCTGGGTGTCCTGAGTATCTTCCTGTCTGCATGTCAGGATGTTCTGTGGTGAATTCTGGTGTAGAAAGCTGTTGTTGGTGTGAACCTTTACCTCCACGGTGGGACCACTGCTTGTATTTTGTACCGACCCATCATTTGAGTCACAACGTGTCTTCAGAAAATCGAACATGAAAACAGAAAGCAGACTTTCTGAGTAAGTTAACAGTGAATTTATGCAGCTGTTTAATGAACTTGTCTTCCTGTTGGTTCAGGTCAAACCCCTCAGAGGACAGCAGGGTCACCAGCCTCATGCTTGGACATGACCTGGACTTTCTTGTGACGTTAAGTTCATTCCTTTGTTCGCCAACATTAGACTAAAATGCCATTTGAACTGGATTTTGTTGCTGCATTTGTGCCAGTCAGATTTAATTGAATCTTTTGCCATCCAGGAATAATCTTAGAAGCAGAGATCAAAATGTTTTCATGCATCGAAGCCAAACCTCCTCTTCCTGGACTCTTTAGGAGACTCTGTAGACGTTTAGATGATCCATTCTTTCTTCTTTTCTTCGACCTTTGCTGGTGTTTGACTGTTTTGGGATATTTCTCTCTAAATGAGCTAATCTTCTTGTGTAATTTGAGCTGGTGGTCGGTAATCATGGTGTTGATTAAACGTTCAGTATTAATGCTCCTGTTGGGCAGGTGTTGTGTGAGTGTCTACTCTGTGATTCTCTAAAGTCGTACTTCTTGGATTGGATTATCTTGTGTAGAGAAAGAACTTTGTTTTTCTATGGTGTCTTAAACATTGTTTTGTTTCTGTCTTACCTCAGTAACGGTTTATGGATTTCTGCTTTATTGTCTTTGAATAAACACTTTTTGAACCAGTTTCAGTCTCTGTCAGATTTCCTGTCCGTCTCCAGATGGACGTAAACAGCAGCGGTTCTTTTCACCGTCCTGACTTTGGAGGACAATGTTCTGGACGCGCTGGTCAACGGGCCGATGTTCTGCTGCAGTTTATGATCATGAAAAGGTCAAAACTTTCACCAGCTTTGTGACAGAAACCCTCACAAAGGTGATAATGGAGCTCCAGTAGAGATGCTGTGAGTCAGTAGAACAAGGAGGACGTTTAATAAATATGTTCTTAGTTTTTACTTTCTATATTCATCTTAAAAGACCTTAAAGATCTGTATGTGTTTCTATTATCTGAGTTTTATGATAATCTCTCCTCAGTGAATCCAGTCTTTTTAAACCCATCCATGGTTTCCTGGTGAGCAGTGATCTGCTCAGCATTCATTGGAAATAAACATTTTTTATTATTCCTTAAATTCAAATGTTAAAATGTTTCTGTAAACTGGTCCAGTGATTTCCAAACCAACAGATGAAGGAATCTAACAGACAGGATCGAGTTTTCAGAGTTCAGCTTTTACATTTTTTTATGTAAATAAGACATTTATTTACGTTTATTTCTTTAACGAAGTGTATTCCAACATCCAGGACGTTGTTCCTGATGTCAGCTGTCAGAGTTACAGTCAGGGTAACTTCATGGTCAGTTTAGTATTAAAGCTGGTAGAACTTCTTACTTTTCTGTCATTTATTATCCTGTTTTACTTGTAGTAATGTGTCATATTTAGATCTTGTTTCTTTTTCTACCAGACATTTTCTTAATATTTTGCCATTTAGTTTTCTATTCTGAGCAATAACTGGCAAAAGAACTTCCTCCAGGATTAAACACAACAGAACCTGTTTATGGATCTTCTCCAGGTTGTTTTCTGCTGAATGGATCCTTCTGGTGGATTTACTCTCAGATGGATGTCTTTGGGACAGACTGGTGACCTGTCCAGGGTGTCCCCTGCCTTCACCTGAGTCAGCTGGGATAGACTCCAGCACCCCCCATGACCCTAGTGAGGATGAAGCGGTGTATAGAGGATGGATGGATGGATGGATGGATGTCTTTGGATAAAGGCTTCTGATAAATGAAACTATAGGATTGTATAAATTGTAATTAAGTTTAATCTTAAATTTATAATAACATAGATGTATGTACACACAGAACAACCTGTTCTTCTTGCATCTAAATCTTTACCTCTAATTATGAGACTGTGATTAGTTTTTAATGGCTTTTTTAGGATTTGTTTAGTAATATGGGTGTGATTGGACTAAAGCTGAAGCTACACCTTAAAACCTCAGAGTGATTCCTAATAAAAATGTTTGGGATGTCTGAAAATTTTTTTACACCACTGTAAATAAATCAATAAGGTAAAAGTATAAAAGTAGTGAAGTAAAATAAGGATAGAATAGAACAGAACAGTAAAAAAGTAAAGCTGGATCAAAATAAAATGTTCATCAGAATGTTGTATGATAATGCCTTATTGTTGCTGCTCAGCTTTAGGACCTTTCATCCCTGCAGCCTTGGATCTGATGGTAGCTGCTGTCTGCTACTTTTAGCCTCCAGCCGCCAGGGGGCGCTGTGACAAAACCACCGTCGGAACTGAGTCTTCTCCTGAACGCTGTCTTCTCGACGCTTCCTTGACCTTTGACCCTTTCAGTAACCTTCAGTGTGCATGTGAAACAGAACCAGGAGGAGGACAGAGATGGTATGGTTCATGAATTTATGTTTTTATTCTAGGGGGAACGGGACTCTGCAGCTAGCGCTAGCATTAGCATCAGCCGGTGAAGCTTCTATTGGCGTTAGTGGCAGCTGTTAGCATTAGCATTAGCCTGTACAGCAGCTGTTAGCATCAGCTGTTAGCATCCTGTCTCTGCCGCAGGTTGTTTCATAATGAAGCTGCTTCTTTAGATTCAGGAATGAACTGAAGTCAGTTTCCAGGTTTAACCTTCGTGTTTTCTGAACATCCTGAACTCTGCTCTGGTCCTCTAAGGGTCAAAACGAGCCTCTAAAATATAAATCTATATGGCTAAAATAGAGCAGCTTCATTGGATTTTAATCAGAAATCTGTTTAACATGAAGAACCAGCCTGTTAGCTTCACACACTTCATGAATGTCTGGTTTTCCTCTTCAGAGGCCAGAAAGACTGGATTTAACCTGCTCATTTTTATTACATAACACATAATTTATCTGCTTTCTTTACTACAGTAGAGGTTTAATGTCACTGTTATTGCTGCTGGATGTGTAAACATTATTTATTTAGCCAGAGATAGAACTTCTAGATCCTAAAAAAGAAACAGAAATGTGCAGAAAGTAGCTTTAAATGCATTTTGAAGAGAAACAACAGTGTTCTGTCCAGTAGAATGGAAAACTACAGAATACCCATCTTCTCTCTTTTCAATCATTGCTCTAAAACCAACAACAAGAACGTGAATAAGATAAAATAATGGGTACAAAACAAAGCTTTAGGGAAGGTAAATGAATGCCAAGTTTAAAAAGGTCATTTCGGGGGTTTTCTCTGCTGTTCAACACCGAAGAGGACAACAGGAGGGTTAGTGAAGGACTTCCTGTTTGAACTGAACCACAGGATGTTTCTGAGATGAACTCTGTCTCCTCTGCAGGCTAAATATCTGGCTCAGATCATTGTCATGGGGGTTCAGGTGGTCGGACGGGCGTTTGCTCGAGCTCTACAGCAAGAATATGCAGGTAAGAACCGCTGACAGGAAGTTCAGACACATGGTGGAGTTATGCTGGTCCTGGATCAGTCCAGATGTTCATCAGCTGCTCAGAATCCTCCTCACACCTGGAGGGCTGTACAGGTAACTCAGCAATGTAAGACAGATTTACCTGTTCAGGTACGTGTTCAGTCCTCGTTGAATCAGAGCAGCAGAGTTTCCTGGTGATGAGTTCTTTAACGGTTTCAGTGATTTTACAGCAGTAGTTTGAAAACTGATAATAATTAATAATATATTAAATGCGTTCAGAGGTCTGTGTGTTAAATCACGTCTAAGTCTGTGAATCTGGCTCTAAAAATGATTAGAATATTGGGATTCTTCTCTGAAAACAGTTGCTAACAATTTATTGGTGTAGGCCTCTTAAATCTTTAACTTTTTCCTTTTCCTTCGTAGTTGTTGATGTGAATACTTTATTTACAGGAAGTGATCAGCGTTTCAGATGATTTTAGGACTTTTCATCTCTCAGACTGTTGGAGGAAAATATGTGACTGTGATTAAGATTTTCGATCTCATTTAGTTCAGTGAGTAGATTTCATAAATTTGAAGGAGAAGGCGGACTATAAAACCATGAAGATGATCCATTAGAGAACAGGAAAAGACAAAGTTTGACCAGCATCTCCTTAGAAGCTCCAGTTTAAATGACATCAAATAAACAGACTGAGGATGAATGACAGGAAAACATGCAGCAGATTTTAATGTGACCTGATGATGGACAGTAAGGAGTCAGAGTCTGAGCCTCCATGATGGATCCAGTCACCTTCATCCTTCAGAGTCACTTTTTGTGTGTCCTGATGTGTTACAGATGTGGACTGAATTTTCCTAACATTCCAGGGGGCGCTGTTGAGCTGTTTTGGCAGCCATGAGAGTCATTCCCCTAAAATAGCAGATTTATCACCGGTCCTGATGTGTGCAAAGTTTCACGTGTTTTCAAGCATGTTTAAGACAAGTCCTTTATTTCTCCCCACACCAGGGGAAGTTCACATTGTCCCAGCAGCAATAAACGCAGTAATAGAAATAAAATAATTATAAAAATAGTAGTAATAATATTTACAGTATGTACAGGGATGAGAAATGAGGATGGATTATTACAGTACTGACACACTGTGAGACAATGCAACAAAGTGGCTGGAAAAAAAAAGTTTAAAAATGTCTGTGCAAATTATTCTGGTTTGGGGTGATATGATGTAATCCAGTTTATGTTAACAGCAGCCAGTGATGCTGATGTTGTTCAGTCTGACAGCAGATGGGATGAAGGACCTGTGATAGCTCCTTCTTCAGGGTGGGTGTCTCAGTCTGCTGCTGAAGGACCTGCTTAGAGACTCCACAGTGTCATGCAGTGATGAGAGGGGTTGTCCCTGATGGATGTGAGCTTTGCCAACATCCTCCTCTATGGAGTCCAGGGAACAGTCCAGCACAGAACCGGTCCTCCAGTCTGTTCAGTCTCTTTCTGTCCCTTTCAGAGCTCCCTGCTCCCCAGCAGACCACTGCATAGAAAACAGCAGATGCTACCACAGAGTCCTGCTCACTCCAAAGGACCTCAGTCTCCTCAGCAGGTGGAGACGACTTTGGTCCTTCTTGTACAGGACCTCTGTGTTGTGTGACCAGTCCAGTTTGTTGTTGAGGTGAACACCCAGGTATTTGTATGAGTCCACTATCTCAATGTCCAAACCCTGGATGTTCACCGGTGCAGGCTGAGGTGTCCTCCTCCTGCAGAAGTCGATGGTCATCTCCTTGGTCTTACTGGCGTTGAGCTGCAGATGGTTTCTCTCACACCAGTCGACAAAGTCAGAGATGACTGTCCTGAAGCGTCAAAAATGTGTTTCTTTGAAGAAAGTCTAATAATAAACTTGTTGCTTCTAACCGTTCTAACGGTTCTAAAGGGTTCTAACGGTGCTTTGGTGCTCAGACCGTAATAAGGACACCTGGTCCACTAGATCTACTGATTGGATAATGTAAATGGAGACCTTCATGGTTGGTCTTTGTTCAGCAGTAATCAGGATGTCTGAACGTTGTTTAATGATGTCTTCTTGGTGCTGCTCCGTGTTAAGGAGCGTTCCATCCCTCCATGTCTCAGAACCTTCTGTCTTTCTGTCGTATTTGCAGCCAGTCAAGCTGCAGCTCGGGCCAGAGGAGCTGCAGGTCAGCAGTCGGCTGCAGCGTCCAGCATCACGGGGATGAGCCTTCAGGAGGCCCAGCAGATCCTCAACGTGTCCACACTCACCCCCGAGGAGATCCAGAAGGTACCAGAGTCATCAGGAGCTCTGTAGACCTTTCTGTGGGATCATAAATGAGTATTAATCTGATGTCACACACAAACAGTCTCTGCTGGGCTTGTTTCTGTGCTTTAGTGTAAATTTATCCTCTAATCCTGTTCCACTCAGTGTATTAGTGCATTATTATTCCTCATTTATTAAATCACAGCTGAACTCTGATTTCTAACCACTAACATTCCTGTTGAAGCTCTTTGTTTCACAGCAGCTGCAGGAAAGCATTCAGATGAACTCATTTATTACCGAACATGTTAATTAGTTGTGAGTTTCCTTCAGTAAAAACGGGATCTAATAATCAGCTGGGATGTTCCACATGTGATTCTGTATTAACGGTTACCAGAGCAGGATGTTTGCTGTTAGTCTGACAACGTGTTCCTCTGACAGAACTACGATCACCTGTTTAAAGTCAACGACAAGTCAGTGGGAGGTTCCTTCTACCTCCAGTCCAAAGTAAGTCTGTCTTCACACGATGTCCACTTTTAAACCTGTTTGTTTATTTATTTATTGTTTATTTAATAGGGACCAGTGTATACAATAAACATGTATAACACTATGACATTTATAGCCAGAGCTAATTTGCAAAGTCCGTCCCTAGAAGGGCTTTTACAGAAGAGAGAAAGAAAACAAACAAACAAAACAACAACATTAATGCATCGCCTCATAAAGCTAATATAGAAATAGGAACTCTTCAGACCATATAATCAGAAAATAGAGCTTCAGACATTATTGTTGGCCAGCAAAGTGTGATTGTTGAGTCTGAAACGCTCCCTGTAGGATCTGATGGACGAAACAAGCAGAGATTTAGATTTAGAATAAAAGATGGCTCCCAGTTATTGTTCTGAAGCGACGACGCTGTTGTTATTTTCATTAAAATAAAATGTTTGAATGGTTCAGTAAGTTCCTGTGGAGCTGCAGCAGCGTGTTTTCAACATTTACAGCTTTATTTCTTCATTTAAAGTAAAGATATGTGTTAAAACTGTTGATTTTATGGTTTAAAATCTGCTTACCGTAAAAGAAAAAACCTTTAAAAAACTGTTTTACTGGAAAGTTTTCATGAAAATCCTGATAAAATATAGTTTGTGTGACTTTTTATAAATATTGCAGCATGTTTCCATCATTAGCACAACAGATAGTGTGTTTAATATTTTAGCTGTTTGAATGAGGAAATGAGCCGAACTAGCAGGCTTCATGAAAAGTAGATGGAAGAAGAGACGTCCAGCAGGTCAGGAGCAGATACTTCCTCTGGCATGGACCTTATCATGAAACACACTGTAGGAAGGAAGAACCTGATGTGAACGCTTTAATAATCATCAAGGAGTGTTTCCTGCTTTGGTCCGTCCTGTGGAACGTCTACATTCTATTCAGCTCATATTCTCTCATCTAACTGTTTTGACCTTCAAAACAAACCTAAATATTTAGTTTTTGTGTTGACCCATGGTGTAAAAGGAGCTGTGAGAGTTGTTGCCGTTAGTCTGTACCTCCTGTAGCAGGACTGAGCTCTGTTAGCGTTTCTTACAGCGTCCTCCTCTCATCTCCAGGTGGTTCGAGCTAAAGAGCGTCTGGACGAGGAGCTGAACATTCAGACACGACAAGAAAAACAGGACAGCTCAGAAACATGAAGTCATGCTCGCCTTCCCCCTCCCTCTGTAAATTATAACCCATTAAAAGACTTTTCTCTAGTCGGGACTTTCTAGATTTTTTTCTCCAGTTAATTTATTTACAGGACAGGAAACAGCAGCGACACTTTTTGTTCCTCTTCTGTGTTTATACACCGTTCAAAGGTTTAGGCTCACTGAGAAATGTCTTTATTGTTCAAAGAAAAGCAGTTTTTTATCAATGAACATAACATTAAATGAATGATAAATCCAGTGTAGACATTGTTAATGTGGTAAATGACTATTGTAGCTGTAAACAGCTGATTTTAATGGAATATCTCCATAGGGGTACAGAGGAACATTTCCAGCAACCATCACTCCTGTGTTCTAATGCTACATTGTGTTAGCTAATGGTGCTGAAAGGCTCATTGATGGTTAGAAAACCCTTGTAGTTCCCTTGTAGTTATGTTAGAACATGGATAAAAGTGGGAGTTTTCATATAAAACTTGGAATTATCTGGATGAACCCCAACTTTTGAACAGCAGTGTATACACTGTAAAAACTTTGTTGGAGCTGATTCTGATCTTTCAGAAGAAAAAGCTGCTTTTCCTTCAGACTTTTCAGGAAATTATTCTGTTTTTTTCTGCTGTTTATATATTTATTATCTGTGATTATTTCATTATTGTAAAAGCTGTCAGTGGAAGACGTTCCAGAATATCATGCAGGTCTCCTTAAATCAAGTTGTAGAACCTAAAGATCACCTCAGATTATCACCTCTGAGGCTGTAAACATGTTTAGGCCGTAATACGACCCTGAGATAGGCCGATGCTGTTGGTTATGATTAGATATTATCTTGTTGACGTTCTTCGGCAGATGAGTTGCCTCCATATTGGTCTGTGATCTAATTCTGACCTTCCAACTAGAACATAAAGCCCAGCCCGTTGCTTGTATGAACTGCTGCTCCGTCGGTGTCAGTAAACCTGAAAACAACCGAAACCATCCGAGTCTCCAGAGTCTGTTCTCCTCTTTCTCTGGACATCACAGAGTTCCTCACACATATTCCTCATTCATGTTGATGAAGGTGATGTGAAGTGTTGTGAATCTACATATACTTGGTCCAGAAATGAAAACACACGTATCAAATGCAGCTTTATTAAACGTTTTTGTTTCATTGACATTATTATCAATATCGTAATAAAATTCCTATAAAACAGGAGAACGCCGCTATGTTGTACCAATTGGAGACTTTTACAACTCTAAAGTTCTGCATGTTCAACCACAGAACACGTCGCAGGAAAAATATATTTTCATATAATATTTTTTCATATAGTGTATAACTTCTATATTTACCTATAGTAAAAAGGCACTTGGAAAAATTAAAATACTGACATAATATCTCACAAATGTGCAAAAACGTAACTTGGAACTGGCCTAGCGTGGCCTTAGTCTCGTCATTAACCCTTTGTGCTGACAGCTGACAGGTTTAGCGTCCTGGAGGGTTTCACTTCCACCTCCAGGAGCCCGTACCACCTCTACAATGTTAGATGAAAAAATAAGACTTTAATCAGACATTTTAGCCACTGAGGAGCATTTTTTTTCTGTATATATATAATTATTCTCGGTTCCCAATCAGCTGCTGAATGACATGATGACATCCCCAGATCTAAAAGTGCAGTGTGTTCCAGGCTGAGCTCAAAGGGTTAATGGATCAGTCAGCTTATTTAACGTTTAAATGTGGACCCCGCTGGGATCCGTGTCGTTCAGAGTTCTGCCGTCATGCCGAGTCTCTGTCCCTGGCTTCGACCAGCAGAGGAGAGACAGACGGGGAGGAGGAAGAGGTTTCACTGTTGCCATGGAAACCGTCTCTAGCCTACTTAACACCTGTTTCTGATGACATCACACGCCAGGATCGTCCACTCAGAGCGAGCGGTCCCAGAGGTAATGAGGACTGTGAATTAGGCACAGGTATTGTGGTTATCTTCAGTGTTTCTGTGAATGAGGCCGTTAGCCCCGGTCCAAAGCTTTTCGTGGCCGGGAGGTGGGGGAGTTGAGCCTTTTGGGTTTAATCTATAAAAAAAGGGAAAGAAAAAAAGCCGGGGAGGGCAGACAGAGTTCAGTGGCCTAGTTTCCCGGGCCGGTGTGAGCGCTGGGCAGCCGCTGACTTCAGAGCTGAGGCTGTTTGCTGGAGAGGCATCCAGATGGAGAGCTGCTGCCTCTCTGGGCCGCCGTCCATCCTCCACCATTCAGCATTCAGCTCTCACCCAGCACTGCCCTCCATTTCACAGCGGGAACAACCTCTCTATGCCTGAGAAGAGCCTCAGATCCAAACCAACCCCCAGATAATTTAGAGTTAGAGAACTTACTAGGAAATGATTTAACACAGATGTGATTGTCGTGTAGGAATGTGATGTCATTTGGTCCAATGGATGTGAAATGAAACCCATTTTACTCCCAAGAGCAGCGGTTCCAACCAATGAGGCTCCTGACCCTGAAAGCAAACCAACATCTTCTGTTCTTATAACCTGGAATCAACGTCTAGACCTGGTTTGGACGTATTATAGATCATTAGATCAGCCAGTCTGTCATTTCTACTAACATTGTTTAACACTACACTGCTGTTCAGAAGATTAAAATCACTTAGAAATGTCCTTATTGCTCAAACAAAAGCGTTTTTTTCACTGAAGATGACATTAAATGAATGATAAATCCACTGTAGACATTGTTAATGTGGTAAATGACTATTCTATCTGGAAACAGCTGATTTTTAATGGAATATCTCCATAGGGGTACAGAGGAACATTTCCAGCAACCATCACTCCTGTGTTCTAATGCTACATTGTGTTAGCTAATGGTGCTGAAAGGCTCATTGATGGTTAGAAAACCCTTGTGCAGTTATGTTAGCACATGGATAAAAGTGGGAGTTTACATGGAAGATATTAAATTGTCAGGATGACCCCAGAATTTTGAAGGGTATTGTAGATATATAGACTTCAGATTCTTGGTAAAGTTGAGGACTGCAAAACTCTCTTTCAAGTGTTTTGCAGTCCTCAACTTTACCAAGAATCTACGGCCTACTAGCTTGAACTTCACCAAGAATCTACTAACATTTCCTAATTAAACTCATCTTGAAGGACACATGAAAAACCTCCAAAGGTTCTTGAGGTGTTTCAGTTGAAGCCAAACTGTCCTATAAACATGTAGGAGGACACCAGAATCAGCAGGATTCATCTCTAAGTGGCATTCAGCAGTAATTCATCCTGTTGTTGAGATATTTCCACCAAACCTGGGGCTGACCAGCTGACTAATCTGTCCATTCAGTGAGCCAGCACGACTAAAACACCTCATCTACTGCAGATTACCCCTCAGACTTTTCTTTGGACCCCTTTGGCATCCCAAACCCCAGATTGAGAACCGCTGCCCCTGGACGTCCACCCAAACCTTCCTCTCTTCAACCCTTTTGACAGACTCGTCCTCGACAGCAGAAAGCTGATAGCAGAGCAGAAACACAAGAAGCAAGTTCAACATCAGGAATCAATGTCTCGTCTGAACAACAGCGAAAAACAACAACAGAAACAGGAAACAGCGACCAGTGAAGCCTGAGACCGGCAGTGATAAACCAGATGTGGAGAGGAGGGATGGGGACGAAGGGAGAATTGAGTCTCTTGAGGGGAAGTTCCTTGTGTTCTGATGATCCTCTCCTCCTCCTCCTCCTGACAGCATCAGAACAATAAAACCGTCTCAGAAACACGCTAACGAACAGAGCTTGTAAGTGCATGTTGATGCTAATCGAACCATGAGAAGAAGTTTCCCAGAAGTCTTTTTTTGTAGTTTTTTCTCTTTTTTGCCCCTTTGGACAGAATAAAATGAGGCAGTTTGCAATAGTGTGGTTTCCCAGTCAGTCCAGCTGTTTGTGGCTCTGAGAGCGTCGCCCCTGGTGGACAGAACGTCGCCCTCTACAGTGATTTTTGGCACAGCAGGAGACTCGCTGGACATGGGACAACACTGACGGAGCTGAACTAGACTTCCACTGTACAACCAGCTGTTTTTCACAGCTGGTCGTGGGTCGGGTTACTGTAAAAGTACAACAGCGTCGTGTTTGTCGCCACAGAGGTCCTTTCATGCACAAACCGGCTCCGTTGATTCAACCACGGGAAGCAGGCGGAGCCAAACAGTGCTGGTTCTGTAGACGACAGGACGCCGTGTCCCAACAGGGGGGAGTCGGACTCACCAGGGCCTGAACAGGAAGTGATGTCGCTGCCAGGTGATGGAACACCTGCACAGCTGGAACACATTCTGGTGGACTCGGCTGGTCTGTGGGGTCTCCTTCCCCAGACTGGGAACAGATTGTCAAAGTGCTCGTTCTGGAGGAGCTGAGAGGTTAGCAGCAGGTTTGAGGTTTCACTTCTAGAACCAGGAGATAGATTAAGTGCTGTGTTTAGTTGACAGGCTGAGCTCACTTGCTTTGGTTCGGCAAGTTTGTCTGAATCGTATTAATCACAGCAGCCTGTGAAAAATAGGTCGTAACTTGTAAATGATCTGAGAATGTTCCTGCTTCGTGCTCATTAGTCTAAGTGTGAGTGTGTCATTCATGGCCTCTCTAAGCTGGAGGCACCGTCAGAGGTCAGTCATTAAATAGTTCTGGAGGAATCAGAGCTCTGAGACCGTCACGTTCACGGTCCTCGTCCACAGAACCACAAACAGGAATGAATGAAGTAGAAAAGGAGCCTGGAAGGCCTTGAGACAGAAACACAGAAAGAGTTCTTGGGCCCAACGAGAGGCTCGCGTTCAGTTCAGTCCTTTCTGTTTTCTCTTTTTACAAACGCCACAAAACATCGCCTGGATTTGATTGTGCAAACCAATCCCTGTCACCTCTGACTCCAAATACGCCCCAAACCCCCCATAACCCTCTATAACCCCCTAATACCCCCAATACCCGCCTATTAACCACCTATAACCCCCTATATCGCCCCCTGAGCTCTTCTGGAATGTGTGTGTTAGTGTGTGTGTTGGTGTGTGTATTTGTGTGTGTGTGCTGGTGTGTGTAGGTGTGTGTTAGTGTGTGTGTGTGTGTTAGTGTGTGTGTTAGTGTGTGTTGGTGTGTGTGCTGGTGTGTGTAGGTGTGTGTTAGTGTGTGTGTTAGCGTGTGTTGGTGTGTGTGTGTTAGTTGACCACAGCTGGCTTCAGCACCACCGTTCCAGGGGGGATGACCACCCAGGACAGGGGATCCTGAGGGCCCCCGGTGGAGAGGTTCAGGACTCCCCCAGCCCCGTTCTCAGCCTCCTCTCCTCGGGGCTTCTTGGCTGGGTGGTTCTGGCCCCGGCGCTCCGCCCCCCCCAGGACCGGCACTATGGGGAGGCCCAGGGAGGAGGAGGGGAAGGCCGGGGACAGCAGGGGAGCCTTGGCCAGGCCCAGCGGGGGGCCACTGAAGGATAGGATGGACGTCCCTCCCAGGCCGGCCGGAGGGGAGTTGGGGCACCCCAGCGTGCTGAGGTCCAGGGGCCGAGGACTGAGGGGGGACAGGGGCAGACCCCCGCCAAGGCCCTGCAGAGCGTGGCCCCCCAGCAGAGCGGCCGCGGCCCCTGGGATGATGATGTGGGCCCCGCTGACGTAGGACAGCTCTGAATCCTTCCCTCCAGAGCTCTGGCCCTTCAGCAGCGAGCCCACCCCCCCTGGGGAGCCCTGCTCCTGGACCACAAAGTGTCCGTGGGCCTTGATGTGCTTCCGCAGGGAGCTGGGGTCCGTGTAGCGCTTCAGGCAGCCCACCATCTTGCAGTAGTAGGGCTTGTCCACGTAGTGAGTGCGGGTGTGTTTGAAGCGGTCGCTGGAGTTGGAGTAGCGCTTGTTGCAGCCCTCGTAAGGACAGATGTAGGGCTTCTCACCTGGAGGACACAGACCACACAGACATCAATCCCCAGAACCAGAATCTTCTAACGTCTTCAGGCTGCTGTCCACTGACCTGTGTGGGAGCGGTTGTGTATCTTGAGGTTCTCCAGCCGTGAGAAGCTCTTGTTGCAGGTGGGGCAGCGGTGGGGTTTCTCGTTGGTGTGGGTTCGGATGTGGATCAGCATCTTGTACCTGCAGCAAAACAAGAAATCAAACTCAGCAGCCAGGTCTGAATGTTCTCCCCTTAAACCTGACAGGAGGAGGATCTACCTGGCGTTGAAGCCCCTCCCTTTGCGAGCGCAGCCCTCCCAGTGGCAGCAGTACCCAGAGTCCTTCTCAGGTTTGACGTGGAAGTCGTTGACGTGGTCCACCAGGTCTTGTAGGGAGTCGAACAGCAGATGGCACTAAGGACATAAGAGGTTCAGTCAGCTGATCTTCTATAGCATCTTAAAGAATAACTTCTGTCTGAGCTTCACCTTCTTCCAGCGGCAGGCCAGCTGTTCGTCTGCTGAGAGGTCTGGAGAGGATCTCTTGTCGCTGGTCTGGGTGATGAACATGGAGGAGGGCAGGTGGAGTCCAGACCCGGCTCCGATCGGCACAAAGAACTGGAAGGCTTGAGAGATGTTCTGATGAACAGAGAAAAGAAGTTTTTATCACCTCCTGTTCACTAAAACACAGGTTAAAGTGAAGAAAGATCCTAAAATCAGAAATGAGAAGATGAGAGCTTTAAACCCAGAGACCTGCCTGTGGACCAGCGGTCTGTCTGATCATTAGAGGACAGAGTCTGATCCTCCAATCACTGAGTGCTACAAACCTCCAGACATCCATGAGCTCAGCAGGAATCTCCACAAGAACCTCAGAGCCGAAGCACCAACACAAGAACTGAGACACGAGTCTGAGAACAACGGAGCTCTCTGATTGGACGGGAGGATCTCAGATCTTCAGCCATGATGGAAACATGTCTGTGACAGATTTCATCAAATGAGACCAACTCAGGAACGGAGAGACCAGAGTCCCTGTGTCTATGAGTCAGAGTTCTGTCTGTCCACAGGGGACGAGGGTTTAGTGGTGGACTAAGAGGGACTAGAGGGACTCAGAGGGAGTCAGAGGGACTAGAGGGACTAGAGGGACTCAGAGGGACTAGAGGGACTAAAGGGACTCAGAGGGACTAGAGGGTCTCAGAGGGAGTAGAAGGACTCAGAGGGAGTAGAGGGACTCAGAGGGACTAGGAGGACTAGAGGGACTCAGAGGGACTAGAGACACTCAAAGGGACTCAGAGGGACTCGAGGGACTAGAGACACTCAGAGGGACTAGAGGGACTAAGAGGGACTAGAGGGACTCAGAGGGACTCAGAGGGAGTAGAGGGACTCAGAGGGACTAGAAGGACTAGAGGGTCTCAGAGGGAGTAGAGGGACTCAGAGGGACTAGAAGGACTAGAGGGACTAAGAGGGAGTAGAGGGACTCAGAGGGACTAGAAGGACTAGAGGGACTAAGAGGGACTAGAGACACTCAGAGGGACTCAGAGGGACTAGAGGGACTCAGAGGGACTAGAGACACTCAGAGGGACTCAGAGGGACTAGAGACACTCAGAGGGACTAGAGACACTCAGAGGGACTCAGAGGGACTAGAGGGACCCAGAGGGACTAGAGACACTCAGAGGGACTCAGAGGGACTAGAGGGACTCAGAGGGACTAGAGACACTCAGAGGGACTAGAGGGACTAGAGGGACTGGGGGCACAGGAGGTGTTTGATGAGAACTGCCCCCCAGTGAGACCTGATCTGCTGGGACAGGGGGGACCACCAGACCCAGACCTGGTCCTGTCCTGGACCTGGTCCTGCCTCTGGTCCTACTACCAGAGGAGAACACCTGGTGAGGTGTCTGTCGGGTTGTACTCACCCCTGATTGGACGTAGTTGCCGTTGGTGGTTTCTGGAGAGCTGGGCGTGTGGCGGGAGGACGGGGACATGCTGAGGTCCACCGCTGGGGGGGTGGGGGTTTCTGTCCGGTCATGAGGAACCACCTGCATACCTGAGAACACACACACCTGTTGGAGAGACGTCTCACTGGAGACCTGAGGAGAGAAGCTGGTTTTGCTTTTTATTAACAAAAAGTGAATAAATTAGTGTCCAACATGAGGCCCGCAGGCCAAAACCGGTCCTCCAGAGGGTCCAATCCGGCCCTCAAAGTGTAAAAATTACAGAGAAGACATTAACTGCAGATTATAAATTTGTAAAACTATAAATTTAAAATCATTTCTTGACCATGACAAGCTGTTTGGATCATAAAATAAAATACCAGATTGTTCTTTGTTCTTTTGTCATTTTGTGTCTCACTTTTGTAATATTTTGTCTCATTTCTGTTGTTTTTTGTCTCGTTGTTTGTCCAATTTTTTGTCGCTTTATAACTTTTTTGTTAAATATTTTGTCTCTGGTTTCGTGTCTTGTTTTTGTTGGTTTTTATCTTTTTTATCTGACTGTTGTGGTTCTGATCCTCCAGTAAATCCTCCATGGTTCAGTTCCAGGTGACTAAATGTTGTGTTCCTTTGTAGACACTCTGTGATCTGGAAGTTGTAATGAGGAAATGATAAACTGAGGATGAATGTTGATCAAACAAAATTTATTTTTCTTGAGAAATTCCAGGTTGTTCATGATGTTTTGTAAAAAGATCATTCTTTAATGTGAACATTTCTGCAGTAAAGCAAAGGAACCATTAGGAGCTGTGATTATTTAGAGGTTATTATGCTGTGGTTTTACTGGTTTTACTGTAGCTCAGACTGGGAAGGATGTGGAACCAGAACTAAGTTTGACTGTCTGGGTCTAAAACGTCCTGAATATGTTTACATCTCCTCTCAGTCACCATTTGTCTTTCCTGTAGCGCCACCTTGATGCCAGACGATAAAACTGCCCTACCCTGTCCTCTGGCTCTACAGCTGCAGTAACTGGTCTGTGTAACTGGTCAGTAACTGGTCTGTGTTCTTCCCATTAAGGAATATCTGAACACTAAAGGTGTGAAAACATGAACGTGTACTGGCTCTAAGTGGTGAATCTTCCTCTTCTCCCAGCCATCTCCACCAGTCTGTCCTGTGTGATTTCATTTATTATTTTGGTTTATCTAAAGCTAAATGTAGCTCATTGGACCTGCAGATATCCAGAACATGTGTAGATATGATTGTGCAGCCCATCAGAGAGTCTCCTGCTGGTCCTGACCTGTGTGTGGAGATGCTGGTGATGCCGGCTCGATGACCGCCGTCCCGTCGTCGGCCATGTGGAGCTGTCGGCCTCGTCTGTGGTGCAGCGGGTTGAGGGGCGGAGAGCGAGCCCCTCGGTCCCTCCCATTGGCCCGCCGAGGGAGTTTCAGGTCCAGGGGCTCGTCCAGAGAAAGCATGGTGGCAACCAGAGGACCTCCCAACTGAACAAACAGTCAGAGAGCAGAGTTAGTCTGAAGAAGGAGACAAGCTGCTGGATCACTAAACAACTTCAGGACACTTTGCCTCCCATTTCACATAATCCATGTAGAAAACACTAAAACATGCAGCAGTTGTGTAAATGTTCTTGTCCTGAGACCAAATCTATAAAAACTAGAAGAAAAGAATGTTTAAAATATTTTAAAATACCAAATAAATCTGGAGTTCCTCTAAAATGTCATTTTTCTCTCATCCACCTGATGACCAAACTGGATCTCTAATAAAACAGTTTAGGTCAAATTTAAATCTCTTTTTTTTTGGTTTTATTTTTTCCATTGATGTCTCTGTAATTGTGGGAAAGTGGTTTTAATCAACACAATATTTTAAATAATAATTAGTATGCATTAGACGTGTCACACAACCTGTTGATGTTTTTGTTGTTTTCTGTCTTATTTTTGTCGTTTAAATCATCAAACAGTTTTCCTAAAGAATGAGTAGATCAAAGCTATGTCCTCTCTTCTAGTTTCCATCTTTTCATCCATTGTCAGCCTTGATTGAATGTCTCTCTCTACCTCATATTATCGGGATCAGACTCATTCTTTGGACTGTTTTCCATCAGTCAGTTTGTCCTCTTGGTCAGCAGTAACAGCTAGCTAAATATCTAACTTCTACTGCTGAGAAAAAGCTAACGTTAGCATGGATTAGCAACCCTGTTACTGTGATTAGAGTAGGGTTAGCAAACAGCACAGAAAACATGGAATAAAAATGCTACCATTGATGTGGAAGCTGAACCAATCAATACCTATTATTGATCAATATGGAGCAGAAAACTTGAGAAGAGAAGGTTTATTTTTCAAATGTCCTCCAGTTCTGAAAGGACCCTCATATAAAGCCACACACTAAGAAATGTTCCGGTGAGAACCAGGACAGATCACAGGTTCTCCACCTGCAGCGTCTCCACCATGAGCTCTGCTGTCTCACATTCCTCCCCCTGGGTGAGAACCTCCAGCCCGGCAGTAAACTGAACACTCTGTAAGCTGAAGGAAAATAAACAGGTTGAGAGCTCCCTGACCCTCGGCTCTCTTTCCATCCTGACCTTTACTCACACTCTTCCTCAGGAATGTCTACAATCCAGTCCAGATGGCTGCCCCCACCGCTGGCCGGTCCCTGACACCCGGCCCCATCGCCCCCCAGACCCCTCCAGGTCCAGATGGAGCCCCCATCTCCTCTGACCTGTGGACCCCGCCTGAGGCTTCATCTGCTCTCAGAGCTCCACTTCTAGTCTTCCTCAGCGCCTGGATGAACCATCAGTCAAAGGACTGTTCATTTAGGAGTCTAAAGTCCCTCTGTGGTGATTCATTTAACCCAGAAACATTCAAATTATAATAAGAATACATTTCATTTAAAAGCGCCTTTCTTGACATCCAAGGACGCTTTACAAGACATTATACATTTATATGTTTTGCCAAATTAAATAATCCATCCCTGGACTAAAATAGTCCTGCAGCTGGAGCACACCAGCTCACCTGCAGCTCTAATGCAGTAAAACTCCTCTCTGCACAAGGCAGCTGGTATTAACTGACTGGAACCCTCTCTGAAGAAGAACCGTGATCCAGAAAGCTCCTGTTACGTCTGAAACCCTGAAAGTCTGAATCCATGGTGTGTTCAAGTTAACACAGTCATTTCATTTTCACCACCGCTGCTCTCTAAGGGCCCTGTCACACTCTAGCGTATAGAGCCAGCGTGTGAGGAACGTATCGAATATTTCGAAAAATTGTTCAAACGCACAACTTTTCAGCGTATGAGGTCGATTTTCGGTTAATGACCGTTAGAGTAATGTGAGCCTAGCGTACGCTAGGTTTCCTGACCCACTCAATTTCAACGTATGAGAAGCGTACTCGACGTATGAGTAACGTACCTTCAGCGTACCTTTAGCGTGTTCAGCGTATGATGAACATATGAGGAGCGTAAAATTCATACGTCGGCATACGCTGAAAATTTTTGTGCATGTTCAAAAAATGTCTTAGCCGTCAGCGTACACCGACGTACCCCGGCGTAGTTGAAACGTATTCCAGAGTACCCCTAGCGTGTTTCAGCGTATGTCAGCGTATCCCCAAAAAGTCCATACGTTCCCCATACGCTGGCTCTATACGCTAGAGTGTGACAGGGCCTTTAGGTTCATAACAACACCCTAAAGAAAAAACAATACCTTTGAAATAAAGACTTCCACTTCAGGCTCATTCTTTCACACTCATGTAAGCAAATGGTTGATTCCGTTTTTCCCTTTCCAGCATTTACATCCTCATGCTGCTGACAGAGTAAAATCATTTGAATGAAATCATCAAGGCTCTTTGATGATTAGAAAACCCTGGTGCAGTTATGTTAGCACATGGATAAAAGTGGGAGTTTAATGGACAACATGAATAATCTGGTTGAGCCCAGACCTTTGAACGATAGAGACTGTAGATTCTTGGTAAAGTTACCAAGAATCTACAGTCTACTAGTGTTTCCTAATTAAACTCATCTTGAAGGACAGAAGAAAAACCTCCAAAGGTTCTTGAGGTGTTTCAGTTGAAGCCAAACTGTCCTATAAACATGTAGGAGGACACCAGAATCAGCAGGATTCATCTCTAAGTGGCATTCAGCAGAAATTCATTCTGTTGGTGAGATATTTCCACCAAACCTGGGGCTGACCAATTCACAGAAAACATGAAATTGTCTGTGTGACCTCAAACATTTGAACGGTAGTGTATGTTACACACACACACACACACACACACACACACACACACACACACACACACACACACACACACACACAGATAATGAATCAAAGTGTAATTCCAACAGATCCATCTCTCCTCCCTCCCTGGAGGTGCTGCTTGCTGCTGAATGGCGGCTTTGAGAGTGGCTGGCCGGGGGCCACATGAGAAGCCTTGTGTCTGGGAGGCATGGAGCAGGAGGTCACCAGGTTCAGCTGAAGCTCCAGGGATGACCACCAGCTCCCACAGCCAGGAGGGTGAGGGGCTGGAGGCCCAATCAGCCACAGATAAGAGGATGATAATGCTCACACTGTACGGACATGCACACAGAGCGGCATTCTGGGACATCAGGGAGACCTCCATGGCATGTCCCTCATGCACATAAAGACATATCTTATGACAAATCTTTGCTTTTTATCGGGTTATAGAGCACTGAGGAGCACCTGGCCCACAGCTGCTCAGAATGACTTCACATCCAAATGTCCAAACCCACAGCACAGAAATTCAGTTCAGTTTGATTCATACAGCGCCAACTACAGGTCAAACTGTGTCACACACCCACTGGGTCATTCTGCAGAACCCATCAGCTGGACTCACACAAAACATTCATCCGTGACTTCTTCACGTACAGAGAACACGTATGATCACAGCGACCACGTAAAACACGCTTAGACTAAACCACAACGTCGTCTCTCACACATGTTTATGTTAGTAGGTTCACAATAAAATTCACATTAAAACTGTGAAATCCTGCATTTTTCAGGACAGATCCGACTTCCATTCCCAAGTTTCATATTTTTACAGGATTTTGACTCAAAAAAAGGAATTTGAATCCACGTGCAGCTGTTCTTTTCTGTATTCATATCTGTTGTGTTTTCAGCATAAACTGCAATAACATTTAATAGGAGATGTGCAACAAATATGAAAACAAATACAGTATTTGTGTATTTTAACCCAAACTCTAGTTCTGAATCTAACAAAGCTGTTCTGAGACAAAACTGAATCCAGAGAAGAATGCTCCCCCATGGACTCAGAGTCCATTCTTTGGGTTAAAGTCTTTCAGAAACATGAAACTGGAGAGTGGAATCCAGTCAACAGTTCAAAATGGGCCAGAAAACGCTGGAAGTTCTCAGTTTTAATGTGAATTTGAACCGTTTCCATTCAGTAAAAACACCTGTCCAGTGCCTCTGATGTGTTCCGCTCTGACTGGTTCTGGATCAGACTTTCATTCTGTTTCTGGGGCTGTAGTAGAAAACAGGAACAGTTTGGGTCAAACAGGGTTCTGAACCTGAATCCAAACAGAGAATTCTCCTCTGTGCATACCGGACTGCATGTGGAGCGTCTCTACAGGCAGGTTCATGGCGTTGTGATGGATGGTAGTGAGAAGCAGCAGGTTTAGATCCATCCTATGAGCTTCCTCTGCAGATACACCACTTCCTCCTCCTCTCTGGGTGAGAACAGCTCACTGTAACTCCAATCACTCAGCCTGCCAGCAGTTTGGGCTTTATATTGTTTGGCCAAAGTAGCAGAAAATCGCCTGTCATCCACTTTAAACGAGTGAACGCCGTCACCCTGAGGCGCAGACCAGGAATCAGCTTAACCTTCCTCCAAATCCTGCTCTCATCCACTGCAGGGACCAACACAGGCCTCCATCAGACCATAATCCTGCTGGAAACCCACGAACACGAATGGAACTTCTGGAATATGAGCCATGCGATCCACAGAGGGTGTCCACACAGAAGCTCCTCGTGCTCACCATTATTATAGCTCCAGAACAGCTCATCTTCTCTAATTTAACCAGCATGCCTCCAACAGACTCACATCTCTGCAACATTTACTGCTAAAGCTTACTCTAAAAAAGTGCTTTGAGCTGAATATTTATTTCCATGACTGAGATTCTGAGTTTATCCTGACCTGTTTGATTCAGTCGTTATTTAATTATTCCATCAGCAGAAAGTTAATCAGAAGAAAGCCTGATCAGTGACTGATGTTGGCTCGTGCTCAGCTCTGACAGAGTATTAACTGGAATTAGCTGAACTAGTTCTACTGACCGGTATGAAGCCCGAGAGGTGAATAAAGTCTGGAAGTCTCTCTGCTGTTCATCACTTAAAGAGCGACTGGTGAGAACTACAGGCATGAATGAGGACAGAAGCATTTCCATCGCCTCTGGATTACAGGGACACCGAGAGGAAACAGTCCAGATTCAGTAAGAAAACCGACGTACAGCATTTATAAAGTTGTGTTTTTTTAGAAGCCATGAAGTTTTCTTGGACTTCCCAAACACTGAGCAGGTCATAAAACATCTGAGAAACCTGCAGCAGTCCACTGAGCTGAAATTATTTTGCCTTCATTAGACCGTTTAGTGGAGATAGGAAGGAAATGTGGGGACTGAGCAGAAAGAGATAAAGATCCGACAAGCTGGGACTCAAACCAGGACATCAGGACCGTTTTAGTCAGAAATACATCAGATAAAATGAACTTTATTGATCCCTGATTGGGAAATTTACAGCAGCAGCATACAGATGAAGCAGAAAGAAGGATAAGAATTACAAATATGGCTAAAAATAAAGATACCATAGTCAGCTGGGATAAACTCCAGCCCCCCGCCACCCTAATGAGGATTATATAGATAATGTATAGATAATGGAAGATGGATAAAGATACAATAAAGAGTAAAAGACATGATGAATACATTACAGCTCACCCAGGCAAGAACTCCCACTTTTATCCATGTGCTAACATAACTGCACAAGGGTTTTCTAACCATCAATGAGCCTTTCAGCACCATTAGCTAACACAATGTAGCATTAGAACACAGGAGTGATGGTTGCTGGAAATGTTCCTCTGTACCCCTATGGAGATATTCCATTAAAGATCAGCTGTTTACAGCTACAATAGTCATTTACCACATTAACTATGTCTACACTGGATTTATCATTCATTTAGTGTGATCTTCACTGAAAAAAACTGCTTTTCTTTCAACAATAAGGACATTTCTAAGTGACCTCAAACTTTTGAACAGTAGTGTAGATCGTATATATTCAGAGTCTATCAATAATACTTCTCTAATAGGTTCTTGAAGGCTACAACCACGACCATGACCTGGATGACTGAGGATCTGCAGAGATAAAACTATACAATCCAAACCATCAGAGAAATGCCTTCCAGCTTTCAGATACCTGCAACCCAGTCAGACCTCCTCTCTTTCATTACTGGGATGCAAACTGAGCCGTGTGGTATTAATGTCTACACTGGATTTATCATTTATTTCATGTTGTCTTCACTGAAAAAAATGTCTTTTTTCAACAATAAGGACATTTCTAAGTGACCCTAAACTTTAGACCGGTTGTGTATGCATGTGGGTATGTTCAGGTCACTGGTTCACTGGTTTACTGGTTAACTGGTCCCAGTACAGCCGACCAGTCTCCACTGCTGGATTCACCTCAGTCCACCCTCCTTGATCGTTCCTGAGAGCAGAACCAGCGGAGAGACCGGGAAGTGACTCAGTGTGTGGACGTTGGACTAAAGTTACGGGATGCTGGCCGGCGCTGAGAGGGGGATTGTGGGAAATGTGAGACAAAGAGCAAGCGTGAAGCCGAGCAGGACAGCAGGTCGGTGTTGTGTGTTAAAGCTTAGTGGTGAGTGGCTGTGAAGTTTGGGGAAGGGGTGTTGGCCGGCCCCCATGCAGACTTCCCCGCTCAGCCGTGGGGTCGGCAGCATCTCTGAAAGGCAGCATTGTCCTCCGGCCTTCTGCAGCAGAGCAAACACCGGCTGGGAGGGATGAGCGAGGGGCCACAGAGGGGAGGACGGGGGCCACAGGGGGGAGGACGGGGGCCACATGGGGCAGGACGGGGGCCACATGGGGGAGGACGGGGGCCACATGGGGGAGGACGGGGGCCACAGGGGAGGACGGGGGCCACATGGGGGAGGACGGGGGCCACATGGGGGAGGACGGGGGCCACATGGGGGAGGACGGGGGCCACAGGGGGAGGACGGGGGCCACAGGGGGGAGGACGGGGGCCACAGGGGGGAGGACGGGGCCACAGAGGGGAGGACGGGGGCCACAGGGAGAGGACGGGGGCCACAGGGGGGAGGACGGGGCCACAGAGGGGAGGACGGGAGCCACAGGGGGGAGGACGGGGGCCACAGGGAGAGGACAGGGGCCACAGGGGGGAGGACGGGGGCCACAGAGGGGAGGACGGGGCCACAGGGGGAGGACGGGAGCCACAGGGGGGAGGACGGGGGCCACAGGGAGAGGACAGGGGCCACAGGGGGGAGGACGGGGGCCACAGAGGGGAGGACGGGGGCCACAGGGGGGAGGATGGGCGCCACAGGGGGGAGGACGGGGGCCACAGGGAGAGGACGGGGGCCACAGGGAGAGGACGGGGGCCACATGGGGGAGGACAGGGGCCACATGGGGGAGGACGGGGGCCACGGGGAGAGGACGGGGGCCACGGGGGGGGGACGGGGCCACAGGGGGAGGACGGGGGCCACAGAGGGGAGGACGGGGGCCACATGGGGGAGGACGGGGGCCACAGGGGGGAGGACGGGGCCACACAGGGGAGGACGGGGGCCACAGGGGGCAGGACGGGGGCCACATGGGGAGGACGGGGGCCACATGGGGGAGGACGGGGGCCACAGGGGGAGGACGGGGGCCACATGGGGGAGGACGGGGGCCACATGGGGGAGGACGGGGGCCACAGGGGGAGGACGGGGGCCACAGGGGGGAGGACGGGGGCCACAGGGGGGAGGACGGGGCCACAGAGGGGAGGACGGGGGCCACAGGGAGAGGACGGGGGCCACAGGGGGGAGGACGGGGCCACAGAGGGGAGGACGGGAGCCACAGGGGGGAGGACGGGGGCCACAGGGAGAGGACGGGGGCCACATGGGGGAGGACGGGGGCCACATGGAGGAGGACGGGGGCCACAGAGGGGAGGACGGGGGCCACAGAGGGGAGGACGGGGGCCACAGGGAGAGGACAGGGGCCACAGGGAGAGGACGGGGGCCACATGGGGGAGGACGGGGGCCACAGGGAGAGGACGGGGGCCACAGGGAGAGGACGGGGGCCACAGGGAGAGGACGGGGGCCACAGAGGGGAGGACGGGGGCCACATGGGGGAGGACAGGGGCCACATGGGGGAGGACGGGGGCCACGGGGAGAGGACGGGGGCCACGGGGGGGGGACGGGGCCACAGAGGGGAGGACGGGGGCCACAGAGGGGAGGACGGGGGCCACAGAGGGAGGACGGGGCCACATGGGGGAGGACGGGGGCCACAGGGAGAGGACGGGGGCCACAGGGGGGAGGACGGGGCCACAGAGGGGAGGACGGGGGCCACAGGGAGAGGACGGGGGCCACAGGGGGGAGGACGGGGCCACAGAGGGGAGGACGGGGGCCACAGAGGGGAGGACGGGGGCCACAGGGGGGAGGATGGGCGCCACAGGGGGGAGGACGGGGGCCACAGGGAGAGGACGGGGGCCACGGGGGGGGGGACGGGGCCACAGAGGGGAGGACGGGGGCCACAGAGGGGAGGACGGGGGCCACAGAGGGGAGGACGGGGGCCACAGGGAGAGGACGGGGGCCACAGGGGGGAGGACGGGGCCACACAGGGGAGGACGGGGGCCACAGGGGGCAGGACGGGGGCCACATGGAGAGGACGGGGGCCACAGGGGGGAGGACGGGGGCCACATGGGGGAGGACGGGGGCCACAGGGGGAGGACGGGGGCCACAGGGGGGAGGACGGGGGCCACATGGAGGAGGACGGGGGCCACAGGGGGGAGGACGGGGCCACAGAGGGGAGGACGGGGGCCACAGGGAGAGGACGGGGGCCACAGGGGGGAGGACGGGGCCACAGAGGGGAGGACGGGAGCCACATGGGGGAGGACGGGGGCCACATGGAGGAGGACGGGGGCCACAGAGGGGAGGACGGGGGCCACAGGGAGAGGACAGGGGCCACAGGGAGAGGACGGGGGCCACATGGGGGAGGACGGGGGCCACAGGGAGAGGACGGGGGCCACAGAGGGGAGGATGGGGGCCACATGGGGGAGGACAGGGGCCACATGGGGGAGGACGGGGGCCACAGGGAGAGGACGGGGGCCACATGGGGGAGGACGGGGGCCACATGGAGGAGGACGGGGGCCACAGAGGGGAGGACGGGGGCCACAGAGGGGAGGACGGGGGCCACAGGGAGAGGACAGGGGCCACAGGGAGAGGACGGGGGCCACATGGGGGAGGACGGGGGCCACAGGGAGAGGACGGGGGCCACAGGGAGAGGACGGGGGCCACGGGGGGGGGACGGGGCCACAGAGGGGAGGACGGGGGCCACAGAGGGGAGGACGGGGGCCACATGGGGGAGGACGGGGGCCACAGGGGGGAGGACGGGGCCACAGAGGGGAGGACGGGGGCCACAGAGGGGAGGACGGGGGCCACAGGGGGGAGGATGGGCGCCACAGGGGGGAGGACGGGGGCCACAGGGAGAGGACGGGGGCCACAGAGGGGAGGACGGGGGCCACAGGGAGAGGACGGGGGCCACAGAGGGGAGGACGGGGGCCACAGAGGGGAGGACGGGGGCCACATGGGGGAGGACGGGGCCACAGGGAGAGGACGGGGGCCACATGGGGGAGGACGGGGGCCACATGGGGGAGGACTGGGGGAGGACGGGGGCCACAGAGGGGAGGACGGGGCCACAGAGGGGAGGACGGGGCCACGTGAGGCAGGATGGGGGCCACAGGGGGGAGGACGGTCCTCCCCACCTGACTCTACAGGACGGACCAGAACCTTTGATGGGGGGTGGGTGAGTTTGGGGTGAAGCTGGGTCAAGGCTGGGGGTGTGAGAAAGGTGAGAGGGTGAGGTAGAGAGGGGTGAGATAGAGGGCGAGGTAGAGAGGGGTGAGATAGAGGGCGAGGTAGAGAGGGGTGAGATAGAGGGCGAGGTAGAGAGGGGTGAGATAGAGGGTGAGGTAGAGAGGGGTGAGATAGAGGGCGAGGTAGAGAGGGGTGAGATAGAGGGCGAGGTAGAGAGGGGTGAGATAGAGGGCGAGGTAGAGAGGGGTGAGATAGAGGGCGAGGTAGAGAGGGGTGAGATAGAGGGCGAGGTAGAGAGGGGTGAGATAGAGGGCGAGGTAGAGAGGGGTGAGATAGAGGGTGAGGTAGAGAGGGAGCATCAGGTCCTGATTAATCTTTATTCTGATCTAATGGAGGACTGAGTTCAATCTGTTTGGTTTGATGCTGCTGGAATGAGAGCCAATGAAAAGCAGCAGAACACCTCAAAACTTCAGTCTGAAATGACAGTTAAGGTGCTCCAGGGCTAAGGTGCTCCAGGGCTAAGGTGCTCCAGGGCTAAGGTGCTCCAGGGCTAAGGTGCTCCAGGGCTAAGGTGTTCCAGGGTTAAGGTGCTCCAGGGCTAAAGTGCTCCAGGGCTAAAGTGCTCCAGGGCTAAGGTGTTCCAGGGTTAAGGTGCTCCAGGGCTAAAGTGCTCCAGGGCTAAGGTGTTCCAGGATTAAGGTGCTCCAGGGCTAAGGTGCTCCAGGGCTAAGGTGCTCCAGGGCTAAGGTGTTCCAGGGCTAAGGTGTTCCAGGGTTAAGGTGCTCCAGGGCTAAAGTGCTCCAGGGCTAAGGTGTTCCAGGGTTAAGGTGCTCCAGGGCTAAGGTGCTCCAGGGCTAAGGTGCTCCAGGGCTAAGGTGCTCCAGGGCTAAGGTGTTCCAGGGTTAAGGTGCTCCTGGGCTAAGGTGTTCCAGGGCTAAGGTGTTCCAGGGTTAAGGTGCTCCTGGGCTAAAGTGCTCCAGGCTAAGGTGTTCCAGGGTTAAGGTGCTCCAGGGCTAAGGTGTTCCAGGGCTAAGGTGCTCCAGGGCTAAGGTGTTCCAGGGCTAGGGTGTTCCAGGGTTAGGGTGTTCCAGGGCTTTAAATGTCTCGTGTTTTGTTTTCCGTGAGGGTTTCAGAAGGAATGAGTGTGACCCCCTCTGAGGTTGGCTGTAATGGATTCCCCCTCCTGCTGTAACCCTGGGAGGTGGTCTATAAGAGGGAGGTGGTCTCTTGGAGGGAGGTGATCTCTCCCTGGGCTCCTTCTTTTTTCTGTTCTCACAGAGGAACCAGAGGGAGGATCCTAACCCTTGGTGGATCGAAGGCCTGATGGTGTTAATTTGTGTGATTCCGAAGAACTCTGACATGTTTCAGAACAAAACCAATATGATAGAACATACATGCAGAAGGTAGAAATCCAGCAGGCATGAAGTCACGCTAACGGCAGCTTTAATTATTACTGAGTGGAGATGGAAAATCATCACCACATTCCTATGATGTACAGACCACCTATACTTGTCTGAGTCCTCATTAAGTAGCACAAGACTGCAGATAGATGACAGACAGACAGACAGACAGACAGACAGACAGACAGACAGATAGATAGATAGATAGATAGATAGATAGATCATCCCCAGGTGTGTATAAAGTCACAGCATTCAGAGCAGACAAGTCTTCAACTGTAGTTTCTAGCATTCTGCAGATTGACCTCCAGTATTAATGTAATTAATGTAATCAGTGTGCAGGCTTAGTATTAACAGCCCAGAAGACCTACAAGTGCTCATAAGCAGCCTAACGGGAACTTAGTAATAGAGCAGATGTTTGCAGCAGCTTACAGAGAGTGTCCATCAGAGCTCCAAGTTATTTATCAGCCGATTGAGGTTTTAAAATTCTAACAGGAAATGTAAGGAATCATTTTTCTGTCCGTCAATCCCTTCATTAGCTTCATCCTGCAGGGTCACCGGGGCTGGAGCCTGGCTAAGATGACCGTCCACTGCAGGACCAACACACACACACACTGACAACTGTGCACGCTCACGCTCACACCTACAGCCAATCAAGAAGTACCCTTTAACCCATCGTGCATGAGTCTGAACTGTGGGAGGAAACCAGAGAACATGAAGAACTCCACACAGAAAAGATTTTATACTCAGAATGCAATATTCAGACAAATCAGCACTATAAAACCTGAGTCAGACAGAACCAGTCATTACCAGACAGTACCAGTCTCCTGCAGTTCAAAGTTCTCTGAGATGAACACTAATGTGGACGTCCTGTCATCTGTAATTGCATCAACATTCAACCCGTTCACTAATATAGAACATAAACCTCCAACAGAGAGGATCTGAAGTGTTCCACCTTCTATCAGCTCTTCTCTGGATGTTTCTGTGTTTCAGCAGTGATCTGTGAAGATTCGGTCATGTCTGGACCTGCTGGTTCTCCCTTCCACCAGGTGTGAAGGACCAGGTCACAGGTTAGTGGAGAGGGGTGACCTCTGACCCCTGACGACCGGGTTCTACATCTAGAACTCAGACTAACAAGACCGGCCTGCTTCAGATTCATGGATTCAGCTGATTCAGTCAGAGGGTGTGATGCAGCTTTTCTCACATTTTCAATAAAAAGACAGAGTGAGCTTAACATCCAGTAATCCCTGGGTTTGAATCTGCAGAACTCCACTGGTCCACTACCCAGACCCGCTGGTCCACTGGTCCACTACCCAGACCCGCTGGTCCACTACCCAGACCCGCTGGTCCACTACCCAGACCCGCTGGTCCACTACCCAGACCCGCTGGTCCACTGGTCCACTACCCAGACCCGCTGGTCCACTACCCAGACCCGCTGGCCCACTACCCAGACCCGCTGGTCCACTACCCAGACCCGCTGGTTCACTGGTCCACTACCCAGACCCGCTGGTCCACTACCCAGACCCGCTGGTCCACTACCCAGACCCGCTGGCCCACTACCCAGACCCACTGGTCCACTACCCAGACCCGCTGGTCCACTACCCAGACCCGCTGGTCCACTGGTCCACTACCCAGACCCACTGGTCCACTACCCAGACCCGCTGGTCCACTACCCAGACCCGCTGGTCCACTGGCCCACTACCCAGACCCGCTGGTCCACTGGCCCACTACCCAGACCCGCTGGCCCACTACCCAGACCCGCTGGTCCACTACCCAGACCCGCTGGTCCACTACCCAGACCCGCTGGTTCACTGGTCCACTACCCAGACCCGCTGGTCCACTACCCAGACCCGCTGGTCCACTACCCAGACCCGCTGGCCCACTACCCAGACCCACTGGTCCACTACCCAGACCCGCTGGTCCACTACCCAGACCCGCTGGTCCACTGGTCCACTACCCAGACCCACTGGTCCACTACCCAGACCCGCTGGTCCACTACCCAGACCCGCTGGTCCACTGGCCCACTACCCAGACCCGCTGGTCCACTGGCCCACTACCCAGACCCGCTGGTCCACTACCCAGACCCGCTGGTCCACTGGTCCACTACCCAGACCCGCTGGTCCACTACCCAGACCCGCTGGTCCACTACCCAGACCCGCTGGCCCACTACCCAGACCCACTGGTCCACTGGCCCACTACCCAGACCCGCTGGTCCACTACCCAGACCCGCTGGTCCACTACCCAGACCCGCTGGTCCACTGGTCCACTACCCAGACCCGCTGGTCCACTACCCAGACCCGCTGGTCCACTGGCCCACTACCCAGACCCACTGGTCCACTACCCAGACCCGCTGGTCCACTACCCAGACCCGCTGGCCCACTGGTCCACTACCCAGACCCGCTGGTCCACTGGTCCACTACCCAGACCCGCTGGTCCACTACCCAGACCCGCTGGCCCACTGGTCCACTACCCAGACCCGCTGGCCCACTGGTCCACTACCCAGACCCGCTGGCCCACTACCCAGACCCGCTGGTCCACTGGTCCACTACCCAGACCCGCTGGGCCACTGGTCCACTATCCAGACCCGCTGGGCCACTGGCCCACTACCCAGACCCGCTGGCCCACTACCCAGACCTACTGCAGTCCCTGATGTCTGCTGACTAACAGCCACATGGACCTCCTCTGATGGATCAACTCAGTTTCACAGATTTTTTTCCTGCTTCTGTCCTCCTTAGACAGGAAACCTCAGTTTCCACTCCTCCTCCTCCTCTTCCACTTTATGTCTGTATTCTTAATTTTCTCTCCAGTTTCTTCTCCTCTCATTCTTCTCTAACTTTCCTCGCTGGTTGTAACGGAACATTTACTTCCTGTTTCACACGTCCTCAAAAATCAGACAGACAATAAAGATTAAAGCGTCTGTTGATGAAAGGCAACAGGATCTCACAGAGGATGACGAAACAGCAGAGAGCTGTTGAGGAAAACAGAGGAACACGTGTGTCAACACGCTTCAACACGTGTGTTAACACGCTTCAACACAGAGAGAAATCAGCAGAATGCTTCTCACTGTCAGGATTTTAAAAAGAACAACATAATCACCAACACATGACGGACAGAGAGGAGGAGAGCTAAAGGAGGACAGACAGGAGAAGGTAATCTAAAGAAGGACAGAGAAGAGAAGATCTAAAGGAGGACAGACAGGAGAAGATAATCTAAAGGAGGACACAAAACAGAGGAGAAAAGTTCAGTAAAAGAGCAACAGATGGAGGAAGGATTTGGAGAGAGAAACAGGAAGCTGCTCAGAGAACTACTGATGGCCTCCAACCAGAACGCTCAGACACCCAGGAACCCAAGGAGGAGAACCAGAGAACCAGGAGGTGGTATTTGTTGTCAGAAGGAGGCCACAGGAGAAGGAAACATTTCACAATAACTCAGCCGATCAATAAACTAATCAATAGTTGAAGGTCAATAATTAATGTATCAGTTATTTCTGTGGTTCCTTGTTATAGAGTTATTGGATTTTAAACCATCAGGACAGAAATGAACGAAGTGTTGATTCACGGACAGGATTTAATGCTGGAACTAGAGGCTGTTTCCTGATTCTAATTTAAGTTCAAACACTGCAGACAGAACAGAGATTATTTATTTATTTACCTTTATTTATGTACTTATTTACTTTTATTTGACCAGGAAGCCCCAACAGCCAGAGATAAAACCTCCATGATCTATAAAAAGTCGTTTGACTGACGTTCACTCTGTAGCTGGAAGCCTGATGGACGGATCAACCCGGATTACTGACGACACACTGACCTGACTCACCCCCTGGGGGAGGAGGGATGGTGGGAGAGAGGGGGAGAGAAGGAGTGAGGGTAGAGGGGTGAGGACAGTTAATGGAAACCAGATGGAGTTTGAAGGGAAACTAATGGAAACAGAATTATGGAACTTGTCAACTTTCATTTTATTGTTATTTTTATTTATTTTAGGTTTTCTGGTAGCCTAGCCATGCTACACCCATGTTTCTGATGGCACAAGGGTCTAGAGAAGCTGGACAGGGAGGGAGGCGGGCTAAAAGGTTGTCTATCAAATCCCTCTGCAGCAATTGGGTAGGTATACAACCAATCAACGCAACGAATAGGCTGACGGAGTTCCGAGAGCACCGGCGGACACATATTTCTATATAAAACAATAGATAGAAGTTATATATCAGAGAAAATGAATATATATAAATCATAGATGGAGTATTAATATAATCAGTATATCAGAGAAAATTATTATATAAATCATATATAGACTATCAATATAATTCATACATATATATTAAAAAAGATATATCAGAAAATGATAATATTGAGATATATATATTGTTTTATATAGAAATATGTGTTCATTAGTCAGTATTTTGTTTATATATGTATATATAGTGTAATCATATATTGTCTCTTCAAATTATTAAAATAATTGACTTTACTGCCATTATCTGCTTCTCTAACATATATTAGTGTGTGTGTGTTTACAGTGTTTGCAAAATACCTGTCTACAGTCGAGCTTAATATCAGAATATTCTATTACCCATTATTATTATTATGATCTATTATTCCCGCTATGAATATTAAAATACGCTGAACCATTTGTCCTGTATCATAGCTACATGTATGACGTTTGCAGCAAAAAATAAAAATAAAAACGTGTGAAAATCAGTTTAATATTCAGAGTTACGATGGATTAAATGCGCTGTCAAACAGCGCTGAGTGGAGCGGATGACCAGACCAAGATGGCGGCCCCACCGCTCGTCAGCCCCAATGGACAGTAGCGGTTGATGCGGCGTCTACTCTTTATTATGTCTATGGTCACGCCTCTGTCATCACTTGATTACGCCCGCCTTCTGACTCTACACTTCATGGTGATTGGTCCGGCCAGTTTTAGGAGAATCCAGCCTCGAGCCTTATGGAGGGTAACTAGACCCACCCTGGCAGAGAATTAAATTCATTGCCGTGGGTTGTCTGGCGCGGCCAGGCTAGTTCTCTGGAGGATGTTTTTTATGTTTGCTGTGTTTCAGGCTGGATTTTCTTTAGAAAACTTTAGGTCTGAATAATTCTGACAGAACACAGAGGAGAACGTTGGACTGAAGCTCGGAAACTTCCGGACCTCGGTCCATCTATCTACCAGTAGCTGCTGAATGAGGCCACGTCAACCAACATGTGTTCTCTTTGGTTTTTCTCCCTCCTATCGCCTCACAATCAGATGTTTTTAATCAGTTCTAATCTAGACAGCAGAGAACAGCTGATCTGGAATGAATGCTAATGCTAACAACCTCCTGCTGGCTTTGAAGACGGAGAGAAATCTGACAATAACGCAAAGTATTCTGAAGTTCACAGTGCAGCAGGAGAAAACAGGAGTAGAGGAGAATAAAGTAGAGCTGCCTCATCTCACTCTTCTTCTCCTCCAGCTACACTCTTTCATCACTCTCTCCTCTCTATCTCTTCCTCTCCCCCACAGTGATGCAATCCTCGTCCCGCTGCTGAAATCCTGGTCTGGAGGCTCCAAGGCAGGCGGGGCGTCACCTCAGCAGCCCAGCAGGAAGCTCCAGGAGGGGCCAAAGAACCACCAAACAGCTCGACGGAGGGAAAAGTACCGTGATAAAAGTTAACAGCTCGGGTTTACAGTTTGTTCACAGCCTAACTTTGGGTAAATGTGTTTCTAGTGAGGCTTTCTGAATGGATGTGATGGTGGTGATCAAACATCCCAGATCCTGCCGTCTCCTCGGCCCACTGACCAGCTGTGTCTGTTTACTGCTGGAGAGGCTCGGTGTTTGGGAAGTGATGGATCTGTGCTACTCCCACACTAAAGGCTGTCGTTCCAGCTGACTCACTCCAACGTTATTCTAACAGAGCTGAAATCCAACTAATATCTGTGGAGGTTGTGTTTCAACGTTTGCTCTGGAGGTCTATTCTTCTCCAGACAGGAGCTTCCTTTCCTCCACATTTCCTCTGTCAGGCAGTGCACATGGCATACATCAATCAATCAATCAATAAATCAATAAATCAATCAATCAATCAATCAATCAATCAAATTTTACTTCTATATCCCTGTGCAACATACTAAAGGGTGACCAAAGTGCTTCACAGTGAAGAGAACAACTCTAAAACAACACAGTAACTTCAGACGTGTACGAACACCGTGTGTTTACGGAGGATTCTTTCCCTGTAGAGATGCATCCATGCAAAGACGGATCTGATCAAACTACACGGTGGAGATTAGAGCACTTTAAGGGCTTTAAGAGTTGAAACCTTGAAATAGTTTTGTGCAGATGTATGTGCATGTACACACACACACACATGTTTGTACTTCTATCTTAGTGAGGACATCCATAGGCGTAATGCATTTCCTAGAGCCTTACCCTAACCTTAACCATCACAACTGATTGCCTAAACTTAATCCTTACCCTAACCCTAACCAAACCTCAATTCATACCTGTTCTCTAAAAACAAGTCTTCACCCTCAAACATGGCTGTTTCAAAGTGAGGACCGGCCAGAATGTCCTCACTTTGTAAAAATGTCCTCACTTTGATAGTTAAATGCAGAAAATGGTCCTCACCATGTAGCAAGTACAAGAACACACACACACACACACACACACACACACACACACACACACACACACACACACACACACACACACACACACACACACACACACACACACACACACACACACACACACACGACCTCCCCTAAAGGCAACAGAAATGAGCACAAGGTCAGGGCAGGAATGCAAAGCGCTGGCACCTGCCTAAACCTTTAAAACACCAGCTTCACACAAGAGGCCTCTGATGGCCGTTCCCTAAAACCCGAGTCAGGATTTAAGCTTTCAGGGAAACGACTTCAGCTCAGAAAGAAGCAGGTGTGAACAGCAGAAGCTGAGGATGTATGAAGAGATGTCGGTTCATTAAAACTCTTTCAGAGCATCAGTAAGTGCAGAGAGCTGTCTGTTATATTTCCACTGGTAAAAACCCAGAACAGCTCTCAGCTACAGGGTGGGGAGGAATGGGAGAAGGTCCAGAAGTCTCTCCTTTGTTGTCTCCCACTCAGTTAATGGGCTGTGGACAGTGTTTGGATGGAAACTGTGGTACGATAGCAGCGAACTTCAACTATATTCCATCCTCCACTGCTGGTCAGTGTGGCCGACACCACTGTTCAGAAGTTTAGGATCCCTTAGAAGTGTCCTTATTGTTGGAAGAAAAGCAGTTTTTTTCAATGAAGACACCATGAGATGAATGGTAAATCCAGTGTAGACATAGTTAATGTGGTAAATGACTATTGTAGCTGTAAACAGCTGATTCTTAATGGAATATCTCCATAGGGGTACAGAGGAACATTTCCAACAACCATCACTCCTGTGTTCTAATGCTACATTGTGTTAGCTAATGGTGCTGAAAGGCTCATTGATGATTAGAAAACCCTTGTTCAGTTATGTTAGCATATGGATAAAAGTGGGAGTTTACATGGAAAACATGGAATTATCTGGATGAACCCAAACTTTTGAATGGTGGTGTACATATGCAGACTGGACACTCTTTGTAAAGTGGAGGGCTTTCAACTTTACAAAGAATCTCCAGTCTACTATCCTGAACTTTACAAGAATGAATAAAAGTGTGAGTTTTCATGGAGAACATGGAATTGTTGGGGTGACCCCAGACGATGGTGTAAATGAGAACTTGAAGGACAGGGTTGGAGCTCAGACTGCAGCCCCTATGCTCAGACTGCTGAGCAGCATGCTGGCTGTGTGTTGTTCAGAGTGTTGTGGTAGCGCTCCAGCTTTGGGAGGGGTGCGTCTGTCTCACAGTCATTTCCTGGACGGGGATATTATGGCACCACACGCATGAGAAACAAACCCCTTTCACATTTACACACTGACCCCGGACGCTTTCTTTTGCTTGCAACTCAATAAGTGGAGGCTGAAATCCCCAAGAAGCAGGTCTTCCTTTTCAACAGGCGGAGTAACACGATCCAACAACAACTTTATGCAACACGTCTCCTTATGCTGAGGTCTGAGTCTGCTGCAACTTTTTACGGCTCTGCAGGCCAGACGTGGTGGACGGCCACTCCTCAGACACCTGTACACCACAACACACTGCTCACAAACAGCAGAGAAGCCAGATGTGCTCTGGACAGGGAGGGCCTCCGTTAGCGTGTTAGCATGTGGGTCTATATGTGTGTGTTTATGTCCAAAGAGGAGGAGCTCAGCTTCCCAAAGCAAAGCACAGTGAAGGAGAAGAAAACAGGAAGAGGGAGAAACAGCAGAGAGCAATTAGCAGCCAGAGTGACGTGATGAGAGTCTGAGCCTCCTGCTTCTTTAAATGTGGCTGTCGCTCTACTGTACCTCCATTTTAGCCTCCTCCAGTCATCACACATGTGCACAGACACACAAAGCTTGTGTTGTGTTTCCTGGGGAGGTGTGCAGCCTGTGTTCTGGAGGCCTGTTTTCTCTGAGTAACCCTCCGCCCAGCCTCCTCCTCCACGGCTGGCAGGAAGACAAGGTCAATATGACAGTCCTTTCTCTCCTCTCTTTCTGTCTTTGTCTCCCTCGTCCTCCTTCCTCTCGCTGTTTCTGTGTTGTAGCTCAGTAATGACAGGCTCCACCCTGCAGCTTTCATCTTCTGCAGCTCCACACAGCAGCAAAGAGACAGATGGACGGCCACAGACAGACAGTTCAGCAGAATCCTGGAAAATGGAGCAGTGCTAAACTCTACATGTAAATTTGTTCACACGTCCAATTCATGCGATCTGTTAGAAACAAACACCACCACGATCTGCAGCGACACACACCAAACAGCAGAGCAAATAAATGAGCTGTGGACAAACGCAATCATACAGAACATCCTCAGAAAGAACGAGCTAGAGCTGAAGGTCAGGGCGGTGCTCATCCTCTACACTCCTCTGTCCTCAATCAACACTGACATTTACAATCAGTTAAGGAATAGCTAAACGCTCTGTGACCATCTACTGAGACCCAGAAAACACAGCGTTCCCACACCCATATTCAGAGTGTTTAGCACCCAAATTAAAACAGGGAGGCTATTTTTAATAGAAGCATGTGAGGTCAGAATAAGTCTCCGAATGCAGTTAAAACACGTCCAGATTACATAAGGCTCCCTCTAAGAAAACAGCCACGTACAGATGAATTAAATTAGTGCTGGCAACATGTCCACAACAGCACAGAGAAGGTAAACACTCCCAGGCCAAACTTTTCTCTCTTCCTGCATGTTTAAGACGGAGGAGCTCTTATATAACGTACACGTCGCTGCCGGAGCCGGAGCTCATGGAAAATGGGAGACGAAAATACGAGGGAGGGACGAAGGGTGAGAGAGAACAGAAGCAGAGTTAAAACCGAGGAGATGGAGTCCCTGGGAGTCGGGAGGACGGGGGAGGACGGGGGAGGACGGGGAGGAGGCTGACAGGATTGGATATGCCCAGACACACAGCCAGGCCCAGACATGAGAGCTTTATTTGAATCTCAGAAATGCCTCACCCGCCTCCCCCTCATCCACCTCTCTAAAGAAAAAACAGCATCAGTCCCTCACCCCCGGCTCTCCCTTCCTCACCCGTATTTGCAGACAGACTCCCTCCTATCCAGCTCCTCCCTTTCTCTTCACAAACAGCCAAACATGCACATACATACCTCCGTCCCTGCTGGAGAGCTGCTGAGGGTAGGAAGGAATCCACGCAGGGTGTTGACCAAGCAGCTAAATAATAATAGGAACCAGCTGCTCTCTGCTCACAGAACATTACAGCTCCGACACCAAGGGTCAAACTAGATCCACTTCATCTGGAGGTTAAATATTAAAAATGATGCTGGAAACTACCCAAACACACAGACTTCTTTCTGCCCAGCATTCCTTTCCTCCTTCTCTAACTTCTCCTCTCCAGCAGGGCCCAGACATGCTCTGCTTATTGTCTGAAGGCTTTTGCAAACTGAAAGTCTCTCCTGATAGAAACCCAGAGCAGGGAGAGCAGAATGAGGAGGCTGGGCGGGGTGGCTGGAGGGAAGCTCTGAGTCGTCTGTGTTTATTTTGGAAATGCTCGCCTGCAGACTGAACGGAGGAACTGACCCCTAAACTTCATGGAGGATCCTCAGAAACAACAAAAGCCTGACTGCTCTCAGAGGTCCCACAGGTGACCTGAGGAGGTGGACGTATGTCCCAGAGGGCCGTTTAACCGCCCTGGGACCAGGAATGGTCTGCTCCAGGAGGAAACGGTGAGGCCGTGAAGTGATTAGTGGTTACAGTTTAACTGCAGAAAAATGCACGGTGCACGAGCCCCGCCAACGAGCAGCAGAGCGGTATGCTCCGGTCTGCTTCAGTTAGTGTGAGTCAAGCTCTGAATGGGCTTTGTCTGTCCTGAACGTACGTCCACGAGTCAGACACGTCTCCAGAGGATGACTGTGTCCCTGCACCGGCACATGGCAATGATTAGCGATAAGAGATTCTGTGGAAAAATGTTTCTGGGAGCTGAGAGTCCCTCTGTCATTTTCAAGTTTAACTGAAGTTCAGCGCCAGTTCATCTGAGATGTCAGCTGAGTCACACTGAAGTCTTCAGCCTGTGGTTCCTCAGACACCTCAACCAGAAAACAACCAACAGTTCACCTCCAAACTAACCACAAAGCCAGCGAGTAAAGCAGCTGAATGACACAAATAGATTCACATTAGAACAAACGCTGCGACTTCTCATCAAATGGACGTCACTTCCTCTGGGGTTCAAAAACATCTCCATCCAGAAACCAAACATGGATGTTAGAAACGTCATGCCTTCTCCAGCTTTAGCCCAAACACCAGTAAAGAGCCCATACATGAGCTCCAGCTAACAGAGCAGACTGATGTGTTCTAACAGCCTCTGGTTCTTCTCCTAAAGCGTCACACAGAGCTTCACCTGATCAGCATCACCTGTCAACAGGTGCAACCACAGGAAGGATGGATCCGTCCTGGAAACCACAACCAGAGCAGCTCTCCTCCCTGTGAGCATAAATGAAGTGTGAATCAGGTGCCTTGTTTTCTCTGCATGCTGCCTCATTCACTGACCACTGTAATCCTCCCCCCTGCTGCTCAGTTGCCTTTCAGCTTGACCGTAATCCCCGGCAGCCATGGAGCCCCGCTGCGATATTAATTCAAACACTCCACCGGCTCCCTCTGAGCATCGTACAGCCCATCCAGTCAGAGCAGCAACGCCTTCCTCCAGCAGAGAACATTTAGTGGAAAACTAAACTGAACACCTCAGATTTTAGATGAGACTTTCTCTGTGGCGGCAGGAAGAATCAAGCTGATCGTTGAAGCCGATGCGGTGCACGTTTATTACCGGGTTTAAAACATTAAGTACAAGAGCAGCCTGGTGGTTGCTCTCTGACGCAGGAATATGCCGTCAGGTCCACCTTTTCCACCATAAAACAGATGCTTTCCCTCACAGCCTGGGTGATGTCACAGTGGAGGAGTGGGAAAGATCTCAAGACTCACGGAAAACTGAGGAGGGGCAACAACGAGCCACTGGTCTGCAGGTTTCTGCTGGGTCTGCTGGTTCTCTACTGGTCTGGAGGTTTCTGCTGGTCTGCTGGTTCTCTACTGGTCTGGAGGTTTCTGCTGGTCTGCTGGTTCTCTACTGGTCTGCAGGTTTCTGCTGGTCTGCTGGTTCTCTACTGGTCCGGAGTCTTCCTGCTGACTCTACTGGTGTTCTAGTGAATCAAGGAGAAAGGCTCTCCTCCAGACCAGTAGAGAACCAGTAGACCCAGCAGAAAGGCTCCATAGCATAAGGGGGGAAAATGAAAAAGATTCTATTCAACATTACAAAAGTAACTTTGTGTAAAAATCCCTGTAAAATGCATCTTTAAGGAGCATTTCCTGTTTCAGTGACAGAAGTTTTTCACAAATATTGACCAAACTGTCAAAATAAATACCGTTTATGGAGACTATCTCTCACATTGTGATTTCATCGGAACCCCAGATTCTTCTTCCTGACCGACAGAGAATCTACCCAGGAATTAGTCTGATCCTTAGACCCCGTGAGGGTTTACTGGAGCTCCAGTTGACCCACCAGAAAGGCTCTCCACCAGACCAGTGGAGCTCCAGTTAAACCAGCTGGTGTCGAACCTGAACTCTGTCCAAGCATGCGCTCCAGAAAACACACACCAAGAAAAGGCTGCCAGCACAAACACACACATGTCACTTCCTGTGAGTGTGGAACACCACCATGGAGAAGCACAGCTGGACGCCGGTGGACATCTGGCTGGAGATGAGAGCTTCCAGTGATGGTGCTGCTGGTGAGATGGATGTTCTGGTTGACCTGTGGCTGAACCATCAGCTGATCCACCACCAGAGCCGTGGACGTTCAGAGGGTTTATGGAGGAACCAGCAGTGGGACAGACAGACCTCTCTCTGCTGTCAGCTTCTTCCACGCTCTAAATTATTCAGAAAACACCTCAGACGTACATCTATAATATATATTCATCTGCTCAGACCTGCGGTGAGCCTCGATGCTGGTTAATGACCCGGCCTGATTCCCCTCCAGCGCCGGCCTTGTTAGGTTCTGCCTTGGCTCTCTCCCTGGCATCTTCTGGAACAATGGGCCCATGGGAGGCAGCCAATGGGGAGAGGGTCCGTCCCAAACCCAGTCCCAGTGTGCACACAATTAGGCTCAGGGACAGTGGAATTGCTTAATTGGAGGAAAATAGCTCTTTATCCGGGCCTCTGTGCTGCTCATCCCTGGCCCCAGCGATGGATGCTTGGCCTCAAATAACTCAGGGCTGGATTAAACCACAGAACGGCAAAACGGAGACGTCAACAACAGCAGACAGAACGCTACAAAGACCTCTACAGCAGATTCTCAGGCATCATAGTGATCGTAGGAGCTTCAGGAGAAATCACCTGGACTTCTCTGGGAGGTTCCTAAAAGACGTTTCACCTCTAAAAAAACACAGTCATCTTCAAGAAACCACAAGAAAAGTCCAGATGGTTGTGGTTTCTTGATGACATTTCACCTCTCACCCAAGATGAGGGTGAAATGTCTCTAAGAAACCACAATCATCTGGACTTCTCCAGGAGGTTCTGACAGGTGAAAAGTCTTCCAGAACCTCCTAGAGAAGTCCAGCTGACTTCTTTATTTCTCTCTACCTGACTGTAAACGAAACACAATGATCAGCAGGATCTGGTTCTGTGTGAGTGTCTGTCAGGGCTGCTGGGAGTCTAAGCTGGGTGCTGAAGGTTCGGTAGGCCGGACTCGGACTGACGGGAGTCCGAGCTGCAGGTTTCTGAGCCCCGCTGGAGGAAAATAGGTCAGTGGCCTGTTTGAACCGAGCAGCTTCAGCCTGCAGAGCCCCGGACCGACAGACAGGCGGACAGACAGACAGACAGACTGGGTCTTACCGTGAAAACACCGCGGGTGTCTCCGGTTCAGTCCCGTCGCTCCGCTGCAAACTTCGGCCGTAAAGTCCCGCTGCTCCGGCGGCTCAGTGCGGACAGACTCCTCGGCAGTTCGTCGCTTCTCCTCCGGTAAAAACCCGACGTGTGCCGCTGACAGTCCGGAGGAACCAGAACTAGGAGTCCTCGGAGGTCCGTCCCCAGACCATGGCTCTCTGTAGAAGAAGCTGGAGGTGTGAAGCTGCAGCTCCAGGTCTGAGGGGTTTACATGGTACCAGGCCGCTGGAGACCTTCTAACATCCGGAGCAGGGCTGCAGGAGACCCCGGTCGGAGAGCATCAGCGGCGCAGAGCTGCTTCCTGCCCGGATCCGGAGAGCATCGGTCCGGTGGGGGTTCGTCTGGAGGGCGGCTCGGAGCGGAGGGTCGGAGGGAGGATCGGCTCGTCGTCGTCCGGATACAGGTCCGGGCAGCTCGGTTCCGTTGTTCTCCGGTGTTTTCCTCCAGGAGACGCTGAGTTCTGGTGTTTTCTTCCCTCGACCGAGTGAAGCGCAGCCTGCCGCCCGGAGCCCCGCCAGCCCGTCAGGACCAGCCCAGAGTCTGCCAGCTCAGCGCATGCACTGCTCCGCCCCTCAGCGTGGGCAGGCCGGCCTCTCCCCCAGAAACACCCTGGTCCTAGTTCTGGTTCTGGTCCTCTTCCCGGCCCTGGCCCAGATTCTGATTCCGGTCCCGGTCCCGGTCCTGGTCCTCTTCCTGGTCCTCTGATCTCCTGTTGGACCTCCAGACTTTATAAAATGATGCGTAAGAAAACATGAGAAGACTGACAGCTTTAATGAAACCATCAGACTGAAGTCATTTACACATATTTTATTTCTATCCTGGTCTGGACCTGCATGAGGTTCTGAGTCTGATTATAGACCAGGTTCAGGACCCACATTCAGTAAAATAAAACCTATAAATAAAACCTATAAATAGCCATAACTCCAGATGTTCGAGGAAAGACATTCTGCTCATAATAAAGGCCTGAACTGTCGTTTCATTTAAAAAGGGCCTTTAAAATACGACTTTCTGTCCATCAGAGCGTATTTATCAGATTCCTGTTGACTTTGGTTCATCTTAACTTCTACACATTTGGTTGAATTTGTGAATTTGGTGGAGGAAAAAATGACAGAATTTTTTTCCAGTTGTGTTTACATTTTTATGTCAATTTAGTTTCAATTTACATTTTTTGTAAATGTAGTCCCGGTGAACAGATTTTAATATTTTAGGACATATTTTTAAGATAAGACCATAAAGTTTTATAGTTTTTTTATACACAGTAGACAGTAAAACTCCAGATGACTTTCTCCCTTTTAAACATGGAGATAAATAAGTTAAGAAAATAAAATAAGAATAAAAAGTAACTAGTGAAGTAAAAGAGATAAATAGAAATCTTTGTAAAAGAAATAACAAAAAATGTGGCAGCAGAAAAGAACAGATCCAGGATTCCCTTGAAAAAGAGGTTTTTAATCTCAGCGAGATCTCTTCTGGTTTAATAAAAGATCTGGATCATCTGAAACTGAACCACAGAGGATTCTACTTTATGGTCAAAACAACAAAAACATGAGGCCCGTGGTCCAAAAGTGGTCCTCCAGAGGGTCCAATCCGGCCCTCAAAGTGTAAAAATTACAGAGAAGACATTAACTGCAGATTGTAAATTAGTAAAAGTATAAATTTAAAATCATTTCTAGACCATGACACGTTGTTTGGATCATAAAGTAAAATATTGCATTGTTTATTGTTCTTTTGTTGTTTTGTGTTTCTTTTTTGTAATATTTCGTCTTGTTTTTTTTTGTTCTGTTTCCTTTTTGTCTCGCTTGTGTTTCTTGTCTTATTTTGTCATTCTATTTTTTGCTTTATGTGTTATTTTATATCTCATTTTTGGTTACATTGGGGTTTTTTTGTCTTATTTGGGATTTTTTTTCTCTAGATTTTTGTTGTTCTGTTCCTTTTTGTGTCATTTTCTATCCACTGCTTCATCCTCACTAGGGTCATGGGGGGTGCTGGAGTCTATCCCAGCTGACTCTGGTGAAGGCAGGGGACACCCTGGACAGGTCACCAGTCTGTCACAGGGCTACATATACAGACACACAATCACACCTACGGACAATTTAGAGTAACCAATTAACCTCAGCATGTTTTTGGACTGTGGGAGGAAGACGGAGTACCCGGAGAAAACCCACACATGCACAGGGAGAACATGCAAACTCCATGCAGAAAGATCCCAGGCCCAGGCCGGGATTTGAACCGGGGATCTTCTTGCTGCATGGGCAAAGTGCTAACCACTACTCCACTGTGCAGCCCCATTTGTAATGTGGAAATGATAAACTGAGGCTGAATGTTGATTAAACTAAACTTATTTTTCTTCATAAATTTCAGGTTGTTCATGATGTTTAGTAAAAAGATAATTCCTTAAATGTGAACATTTTTGCACTAAACCAAAGGAAACATTAGTTGTGGTTATTTAGAGGTTATTATGCTGTGGTTTTACTGGTTTTACTGGTTTTACTGGCGATCAGACTGGGAAGGATGTGGTCCTGGACTAAGATGAGTTTGACTCTCCTGATATAAATGATCACAAATCATCTAAACAATCATCACCAGGTTCTTTTCAACATGAGAAAATGTTGAAAAACCATTTCTTGCCCTCAGCTGCACCACAGCAGTGGAGTCATTAAAGCCCCTAAACTGCCCTCCTGCCACCACTAGAGGGCATTAACTCACCTGGGAGCAGGTTTAAATACCCCAGAGTCTACTGTAAGAAAACAAATACACACAATCCTCCTGATATGAAGTATTTCTACAGTGAAGACGATGCAGCCAGTAAATGTGTTTTATCTATTTAATAAGATCCTGATGTTTGGTGCTTCAGATCCCACAGCTTTAGATTTGATTTACTTTTTGTTTTATTTGAGAATAATTACAATAGAATATCAGTTTAGCACTCTCTGTACAGCAGCATTATAAATAAACTATATAAGGCAATATTAGCACACTAAAATATATACCACTGAATGTAGCTCTTATATTTTGGTGGTATATATTTTAGGGTGTGTTAGTATTGTCTTATGTAGTTTATTTATAATGCTGCTGTACAGAGAGTGCTAAACTGATATTCTATTGTTTTCTGTGACAATATAGACCTATTCTATTCTATTCTATTCTATTCTATTCTATTCTATTCTATTCTATTCTAAACTAAAACAGGTCACCAGACCCGTTTCTTCCAGACCTGATTCCAGCTGTTTCATAGATCGATCGGCTGAAGGATTACAGAGCATCAGGTATCTGAGTTTACATTAAATGAAGAATATCATCCCAGAGTTTATTTTATTATGTTGACGTGAGATCCTAAAGGGTTGAAAACTGTGCGCATGTGCGTCCTTTAAAAAACAAAAACCACCGAGATGAGGATGATAGAAATGTAAGAACATATTTATATTCTAAAGTAATTAAACACTTGTTCTCTTATTTCATGACGTGTTTGTTCAGACAGATGTGTGTTTAACAGGTTATTTTATTTTTCCTCCAGTTTGTCCTCTGAAGCTGCTCTCCGGTCTTTTGGCCTCCACGCCGCCGTCTCATCCTACCGCTGCCCGTCCAGCCCACGCGTGGAGCGGCTGTCAGACGGCGACGTGTCTCCAGAAGCTCCCGGTGGAGCCGTCAGCTGATCCGTAGGTTGGAGTACGGGAGGACAAACATCCGTTATGTAACCGGAACCGGATGGAGCTTAAAAAAGAGGAAACGATCCTGTTAACAATGCGCTGTTATTGATCCGATAATCAGCTGTTATTGATCCCAAAATCAGCTGTTATTGATCCCAAAATCAGCTGTTATTGATCCGATAATCAGCTGTTATTGATCCAATAATCAGCTGTTATTGATCCGATAATCAGCTGTTATTGATCCGATAATCAGCTGTTATTGATCCAATAATCAGCTGTTATTGATCCCAAAATCAGCTGTTATTGATCCAGATAATCAACTGTTATTGATCCGAAAATCAGCTGTTATTGATCCAATAATCAGCTGTTATTGATCCAGATAATCAGCTGTTATTGATCCAGATAATCAACTGTTATTGATCCGATAATCAGCTGTTATTGATCCGATAATCAGCTGTTATTGATCCCAAAATCAGCTGTTATTGATCCCAAAATCAGCTGTTATTGATCCAGATAACCAGCTGTTATTGATCCTGAAAATCAACTGTTATTGATCCGATAATCAGCTGTTATTGATCCAGATAATCAACTGTTATTGATCCGATAATCAGCTGTTATTGATCCGATAATCAGCTGTTATTGATCCCAAAATCAGCTGTTATTGATCCCAAAATCAGCTGTTATTGATCCAGATAACCAGCTGTTATTGATCCTGAAAATCAACTGTTATTGATCCGATAATCAGCTGTTATTGATCCAGATAATCAGCTTTTATTGATCCAATAATCAGCTGTTATTGATCTGGAAAATCAGCTGTTGTTGATCCAGATAATCAGCTGTTATTGATCCAATAATCAGCTGTTATTGATCCGGAAAATCAGCTGTTATTGATCCAGATAATCAGCTGTTATTGATCCAGATAATCAGCTGTTATTGATCCAATAATCAGCTGTTACTGATCCAATAATCAGCTGTTATTGATCCAATAATCAGCTGTTATTGATCCCAAAATCAGCTGTTATTGATCCAGATAATCAACTGTTATTGATCCTAAAATCAGCTTTTATTGATCCAGATAACCAGCTGTTATTGATCCTGAAAATCAGCTGTTATTGATCCAGATAATCGGCTTTTATTGATCCAATAATCAGCTGTTATTGATCCAGATAATCAGCTGTTATTGACCCTAAAAATCATCGGTTTTTGATCCAGATAACCAGCTGTTATTGATCCGGAAAATCAGCTGTTATTGATCCAGATAATCAGCTGTTATTGATCCGGAAAATCAGCTGTTATTGATCCAGATAATCAGCTGTTATTGACCCTAAAAATCATCGGTTTTTGATCCAGATAACCAGCTGTTATTGATCCGGAAAATCAGCTGTTATTGATCCAGATAATCAGCTGTTATTGATCCAATAATCTGCTGTTATTGATCCAGATAGTCAGCTGTTATTAATCAGGATAAAGTAGTTCCCTGTTTCCAGCTCCGTTCTGCGCTAAATAGTCCTTTGTTTACCCGCAGACTGCGGAAGGAGCACAGTGTGACTCCGACCAGCTGTTTCCCGCCTTGAAAGCCATCTGATCAGCTGCACGCGCACACTACAACACACACACAGTAACACACCATAACACACACACACACACGCACTCTCTCGGTCACGCGGACGGAGGGAGGGAGGAGGGGGAGGAGAGAGAGGCAGAGCCACACACCGAGGGAACCCCATCAGCTGGAAGTCCGGTTCCGTTACAACTCGGAGCCTCGCAGCGCCTCGGTACCGGAGCAGGGTTCGGTGTCTCGGCTCGGATCGGCGGGTTCTGCTCCTGGTCTTCCTCCGGTTCTGGTTCCGCGGACACGGTGCTGCTGGTCTCGGGGGGCGGGGGGGACCGAGCATGGAGTACTTCATGGTTCCGGCCCAGAAGGTTCCGTCGCTGCAGCACTTCAGGAAGACGGAGAAGGAGGTGATCGGGGGTCTGTGCAGGTGAGTCTACCTGCTGGCGGCCGCACGCGCTCCGCTTTCCGAGCAACACGCGTGTTGTGATGTTATTGTGTGCACGAGCCTCCCACGGGACCGCGGGCTGGGGTCTCCGTCCGGTACCGAGGTCCCGCTGCTCCGGTCCGGACCCGGGCTCCCTCCGGGTTCGGGTTTTTCGGACCTTTGAGGCGGATTCGGGGATTTTGGGGCGAACAAACACAAACCACGTGGTTCCGTGCACGCCACGCTGCTGCTCGCTCCGGAGCGCGTCCCCCGGTTCTCAGGGCTCCGAGCCGCCGGACTGCTGCCTCCGGGACGTAGCAGGGAGCGGGTCGGCCGGACCGGAGGGGGGCCGCCTGGTCCCGGTCCTGGTTCTGGACCGACCCGCGGCCAGCCGCCATGCTGGCTGCTGCGGGGGGAGCTCTGCGCTATTTCCTGCATGGCGGATTGTTTTGTTCACTGTTTGCGCACTAACGCCCCGCCGCTTTCTGAACCGCCTCATTAGAACCGGACTCCGGTTACCGGGGGTTCGGGGCGGCTCGGTACAGCCGTCCAGCCGCCTCACTGCGTCTTTTCTCCCGCAGCTCTGCCATGCTGCTGCCGCATTGTTTAATGGCGGAGGACGGAGAGCCGCCGGAGCGGTGCTGCGCTGCAGCTCCGCGGGGACCGAGCGGCTCCCCGGGGCCGGTACCGGCAGCTCCCCGCCGTGAGTCCCGGTGGAGGGGCACCGGTGGTCGGCGGGGAGGCCCGTTATTAAAAGGTGTATTAATAAGGGGGTGTGTGGACGGAAGGCCCGTCCGCAGCACGGAGGCGGAGGGATCTGCTGCTGCTGGGAGAGGCGACGGGCATTATGGGAAATGTAGTCCCGGTGATGAAGCTAAAAAACCTGAATCTGGACCCAAAGAAACCAGAACTTTAAAACTGAAATACAATTTAGTTTTAACATGAACACAATCAAAAGCCTTAAAAGCTGTCAGAAATAAAGTTACATGTCTGAAAAATCTAAACAGAATTATGAGTTTTTTTTACTTTATAATAATTAATGTAAATAAATCTCAGTTTCAGTTCCAGGACCAGAACTAATGATCCCATCAGAACTCATTAATATGTAGTTCTTGTTTACTGTTGTTCTTTTTATTCTCATCAATGAAAATGAGGAAACGACCTGAATGATTCCTGGAGGTTTAAGATTGGAAGAGATGGATGGATGAATGATGGATGGATGGATTGATGATGAATGGATGGATGATGGATGAATGATGGATGGATGGATTGATGATGGATGGATGAATGAATGATTGATGGATGATGGATGGATAGATGAATGATGGATGATGGATGGACTGATGATGGATGAATGATGGATGGATGATGGATAGATGGAGGAATGATGGATGGAAGGATGGATGATGGATGAATGAATGATAGATGGATGATGGATAGATGATGGATGAATGAATGATTGATGGATGATGGATGGATGATGGATGTCCTTATGTTACGTGTTTAAAGTGTCTAAATCACTGACCAATGAGTCCCCACGTCTTGTTTTTCTTCATAGCAGTGGTCTTCATCTCTAGAATGTCAGAAAATTTTCAGTGTTTCTCACATAATTCTCTAATTATGTCCTCAAATGTTCCATTTGGTGCCTCGGAGGAGAAATGAAACAGGAGAATAAATCATTCAGATGTTATTCTCTTTAAAAGTTACTCTGATGAATTGATTATCAGCTGCTGATCAGTTAACTGGTTGACAGTTAATCAGTTCACTGCTGCAGAACCCTCAGATGTTCAGGTCACTACATTTATTCACTACATTATGGAGTGTTTGGTGTTTTTGACTTATTATTAGTGATCCGGACTCTGACCTGCTGCAGTCGACTGCTCTGGTTTCAGGAAGTTGAAGATCAGTTGGACGTGTTCTGGCAGCGGATGCTTTGTTGGATGTGGCTGCAGCACACACACACACACACACACACACACACATGTTTGTTTTTCTATACCGGTGGGGACTTACCATTGACTCCCATTCATATCTAACTCCTAACCCTTACCCTAACCCTAACCTTAACCATCACCAAATCAATGCCTAACCCTAAACAAACGTTTTTGCACTTTTACATTTTTTATTAACAACAATATGGCCAAGAAAACGGTGTTGCCACCCGTGGGGACCTCATTTTAGGCCCCCACCGTAAGACAAGTCCCCACCTTTATAGCAAATAGTCAGGTCAAAGTCCCCACCGGTATAGCAGAAACAGTACACACACACACACACACACACACACACACACACACACACACACACACACACACAAACTGTGTTTTCCTATCCTTGTGGGGATCTACCATTGACTCCCATTCATATCTAACCCTAACCTTAACCCAGACCAAAACAATGTCTAACCCTAAAGAAACGTTTTTGCACTTTTACTTTTTCAGTAACAACAACATGGCCCAGAAAACACTGTTTAAACTTGTGGGGACCCAAATGAGGTCCCCACAAGTGACATTTCTTTTGGTTTTCCTATGGTTGTCTGGACATTAGGTCCCCACAACCCCTATAATTACACAAACACACACACTATAACACACTGTGTTTGCTCTGAGCAGCTGAGTCAGTACAGATAAGCGCTCAGCCAGAGGCTCCCACAGATACTGATCCTGATGCAGTCGATGCTGGAGGAAGTTAGAATTTCCCCTCAGCTGAGTTTCTAGCATCCAGCAGCTGCTCTACGGTTCAGATATAGAAATATTAATAAACTCTACGCCTCTCTACGTGTCAGCGGCAGTAAACTGGACTACCTGCAGAGATGGACTGGAACTAGTTTGTCCAAAACACAGAACTCGATGCTTTAACTCTGGAAAATACTGAAACTATGAGGCTTCAGGTTTCTGAGTGTTTGGGTGTCCTGGTTCAGCCAGCAGAGTGTCTGTGATGTTTGGTGGTGAAATAAATCCACATTTAAAGAGTCGTAATCATAAGATGAAGCATATTTTTGTCTTATTATTGAGTTTATTAATGCAAACTGAACAGCTGAGGTGTCAGTTAGAGAAACACATCACTGCACCTGTTCTGTTTTTACCAGTCTCTGTGTAGTTAGGTCTGTGATATTAAATGATTTTCTGGATGTTAATCTGTTTTGTTGTGTATCCTGGTGGGGTTGTTACTAAAAATAAGAATCAGTTCTCTGCTAACTTACCTGTTAAATAAGCAAAAAATAAACCTGAAGCCTCATCAGTGGATGAACAGAGCCGACCTCTCAGTGACAGCAGTAGTTCTTACTGTGGAATAAAGTCGTTCCTGCAGTCCGAGGCCTGAAGTTCTGCTGCTTAGTTTATTATTTGAGCCTCTGATATTCCTTCTTACTGCAGTCATTCTGAGGAACTGATGAGATTTCTGAAGCAGTCTGAGGGAAACGGGTTGAAACTCCTTAACCAGCAGCTGAGAATGAAACTGATGATGAGGAGCGAGGCTTCATATGTTCAGAAAGCGCTGATGTTCTAAACCTGCACATAAGAAACGGAAGCTGATCCCAGAACAGGTCTTCTGTGCTCCTCAGTGCTACTTGGGTCATCCTGCTGGGTTTAATTCTGCTGGATGGTCCATCTCTGTGACCGTTTGGACTGTTTTGTTGACCTGATGCTCTCCTTCTTCTTCTCCTCAGTCTGGCCAACATTCCTCTGACTCCAGAAACAGCTCGGGACCAGGAGAGGAGGATTCGCAGAGAGATCGCCAACAGCAACGAGCGTCGGCGTATGCAGAGCATCAACGCTGGATTCCAGTCCCTGAAAACACTCATCCCACACAGCGATGGAGAGAAGCTCAGCAAGGTGGGTCAGCAGAGGGGTGGAGGAGATGATGGAGCTGCAGAGGGGTGGAGGAGATGATGGAGCTGCAGAGGGGTGGAGGAGATGATGGAGCTGCAGAGGGGTGGAGGAGATGATGGAGCTGCAGAGGGGTGGAGGAGATGATGGAGCTGCAGGCTCTGAACTCTTTCATGACTGACCTGAACGTTGTTCTTCAGGCGGCCATCCTGCAGCAGACAGCAGAGTACATCTTCACTCTGGAGCAGGAGAAGACGCGACTTCTGCAGCAGAACAGTCAACTCAAACGGATCATCCAGGTGAGGAACACCTTCAGGTTCTTCTCCTTCATCAGTTTCAGCTCCTCTGAGCTCGATATCTCCATCTCTCCACAGGAGTTGAGTGGTTCCTCCCCCAAGAGGAGGCGTGCGGAGGAGAAGGACGAGGGGATTGGCTCCCCAGACATCCTGGAGGAGGAGAAGACCGAGGACCTGAGGAGGGAGATGATCGAGTTGAGGCAGCAGCTGGACAAAGAGCGTTCAGTCAGGATGATGCTGGAGGAGCAGGTGATGAAAACCTCCAACAGGCTGCAGCTTCATCAGGAGGAAAGTTTGTCAGACGTTGATTCTGTGACTCTTCTGCGTTTCAGATGCGCTCCTTTGATGCCCAGCTGTACCCAGAGAAGCTGAAGGCCATCGCCCAGCAGTTCCAGGAGCAGCAGGTCCAGACGCAGAGCCTGGTCCGGATTCAGCAGCAGAAAGTGCTGGAGAAGGACCTCACTCCGGCCCACAGCCCACAGGTTGGACATCCATCCATCCATCCACTCCCACCCACAGAACAGATACATGCAGATCGATAACTGGTTCTCTGTCCTAAATGGAACATGAACATCTGTAAAGTTGTCAAAGAAAATAAACCTTCAGCACAGATCCATCATGGACCTGTGACTGGATCCTCCAGACCAGGAACTGAATGGTTTTAATGAGTTTAAAAGAGAAGATCAAAGCTCAGCTGGAAGGTTTAGACCAGGAACCCTGAACCCAGACCTGAACCCTAACAGACCCTCTACTGGGCTGTGATTGGTTAAACCTTAACCTTTAACCCAGTGAAACCTCTACTGGGCTGTGATTGAGTCTGATTTGGTTCTTTTTTCTTTAGGCTGATGTCATTTAGAGTTTAGTTCTGTCCGTTGAATTATTCTTTGAGTTGTTCTCTACAGATCTCTGTCTTTAATCTTCTCACCTCCAGTTGGGTCGTGTACAGTTAGCTCTGGATTTTGACAAACCTTTTTCATCTAAGTATCTCAGCAGACCGTGTTTATTTGGGCTCATTAGTTTAAATGTATCAGCTGGTTGATGCTGAACCTCCTCCCTCCTCCCTCCTCCCTCATGTCTTCTTTTTTAAGTGTTTTCTCCAAACTCCCAGACTGATCTCTCAGCGTCCTGCAGGTTTCAGACAGACAGTCGTTTCCATGTCTGTGGTTGGAGCTGTCAGCGGCCGCCACAGATGATCAGAGCGGTGAAGGAGTCTCAGCTGTCAGATTGTGTTTCTGCTTCTAACCATGACCGAACATGATGCCAGATCAATGGTTTAGGGATGTCCGTCCAGTCTGGTGGCAGCTGGATCCTCGTAGTGAAGATAATTGATAGACTCTACATTAGCGTACGGCTCCCCAAGTAGAGCCGAGTAACATGACCTCAAATCAATACCACTATGAATTGACAGAATCACTCAGTGAGGATAGATCAGGGTTCTTCTGCCCCCAGAGGCTTCAGTCAGAACCTCAGTGAGGATCAGGGTTCCACTGCCTCATGAATAATAGACTTTAATCAAAAAGTTAGAAAAAGAAACATAACGGCTCCCTGACATCTGTAAAATCCTTTAGTTAACTTAGACTTTAATGATGTGGTTGGTTCAGTGGTGAAGAGTGAACATTCCTGGATATTTTAGAGAAACGGTAACAGAACAGAAGCAGCTTTTATTAAAAAAACCTCTTATACTTTAGCTGTTTTAGCTTTTATTAGAGCGTGCAGTGAGGACAAAAGAGATGAGGCGACGACATGCAGTAAAGGTTCGAACCAGCTGCTGACGGCACCAGAACCAATCAGCTCTCAGATACTTCAGTTTACAGGCGTCCTGGTCACTCAGCTGGAAATAGGAGCTATGGGTCTGATTCCAGCCCTTTACTGCAGGTCCTCTCCGCTGCCCCAAAATGAAAAGGACACCGTTTAGTGGCCGTTTGCTTTAAGGAGCGCTTGTTTTTAGTCTCGGTGCATCTTTTTCAGCTCCTGCTGTTCATCAGGTACCTCAGCATCCTCTGCCTGCCTCCAGAACAAAATAAGTAGTTCCCAGTAAAGTTGTTTTTACGAGGCAGGTCAAAGCAGCTTTCTGCAGACATCAGGACAGAAGAACATTGATGTTGAGAGGTTTCTACCGTCTGGTCTGCTCGTTATTTAACAGCTGCTGAATGAAGTCCTGCTCCTCCATGGAAGCAGCCCAGCATGAAGGAGGACCCACAAATGTCTTCTGTGTAACATGAGACAGCTTTAATGGCAGAAAATACAAAAATAAGATGAATTTTTATTATTGATTTTAGAAAAAAATACCTGGAATAGACACGTAAACCTTTTTGCTCACAGGTGCAACCAGTGCAGAAAACAAACACTGTGACTCTACACACTGTAGATGTTCAACATTTCTCCTTTCTGTTGTGAGTTAACATCCTGGAGTTCAGCACAGAAGTCAGAACTTTTGACCTCTGAAGGCTTCACAGTTCTGTCAAGGAGACGAGAGCTTTCAGTGTTTTACAGAATTTTGTCAGTGCAAACTGTTTATTTTGGGTTTTTTTTCAATGAGACACATGGAAGAACGTGACTTTGGTTAAATTTTAAGCTGTGGTTTGATTTTTCATCAGAGATGAGTAGTTCAAAGACCTCTGAAAAGTAATAAATCTGATTATTCTGATGGATGGAGTCTGGGAGTTTGGGGTTCCAAGAGTTAATCTGTTTGTGTGTGTGTGTTTACAGCTGGCTGTTTGTGTTTATTGTGTGTTTGTGGAGGTTTAGATTCTCTGCTCCTGTCAGCAGGACGTGGTGGCATGACGGAAACGTGTTGTAACGTGTTGTCATGTGTTGTGATGTGTTGTAACGTGTTGTAACGTGTTGTAACGTGTTGTAGCGTGTTGTGACGTGTTGTAATGTGTTGTGACGTGTTATAACGTGTTGTAGCGTGTTGCAGCGTGTTGTAGCGTGTTGTAGCGTGTTGTCATGTGTTGTAACGTGTTGTAGCGTGTTGTGACGTGTTGTAACGTGTTGTAGCGTGTTGTAACATGTTGTAATGTGTTGTGTGTTGTGAAGTGTTGTAAGGTTTTGTAACATGTTGTGTGTTGTGAAGTGTTGTAACGTGTTGTAACATGTTGTAACGTGTTGTAACATGTTGTAATGTGTTGTAACATGTTGTAATGTGTTGTAGCGTGTTGTCATGTGTTGTGACGTGTTGTGATGTGTTGTAATGTGTTGTAGCGTGTTGTGACGTGTTGTAACATGTTGTAACGTGTTGTAACATGTTGTAATGTGTTGTAACATGTTGTAATGTGTTGTAGCGTGTTGTCATGTGTTGTGACATGTTGTGATGTGTTGTAATGTGTTGTAGCGTGTTGTGACGTGTTGTAACATGTTGTAACGTGTTGTAGCGTGTTGTAACGTGTTGTAACATGTTGTAACGTGTTGTAACATGTTGTAATGTGTTGTAGCGTGTTGTGACGTGTTGTAACATGTTGTAACGTGTTGTAACATGTTGTAATGTGTTGTAACATGTTGTAATGTGTTGTAGCGTGTTGTCATGTGTTGTGACATGTTGTGATGTGTTGTAATGTGTTGTAGCGTGTTGTGACGTGTTGTAACATGTTGTAACGTGTTGTAGCGTGTTGTAACGTGTTGTAACATGTTGTAACGTGTTGTAACATGTTGTAATGTGTTGTAACATGTTGTAATGTGTTGTAGCGTGTTGTCATGTGTTGTGACGTGTTGTGATGTGTTGTAATGTGTTGTAGCGTGTTGTGACGTGTTGTAACATGTTGTAACATGTTGTAACGTGTTGCAACATGTTGTAATGTGTTGTAACATGTTGTAATGTGTTGTAGCGTGTTGTCATGTGTTGTGACGTGTTGTGATGTGTTGTAATGTGTTGTAGCATGTTGTAACGTGTTGTAGCGTGTTGTGACGTGTTGTAACATGTTGTAACGTGTTGTAACATGTTGTAATGTGTTGTAACATGTTGTTGTGTGTTGTGAAGTGTTGTAACGTGTTGTAGCATGTTGTAATGTGTTGTAGCGTGTTGTGACGTGTTGTAACGTGTTGTAATGTGTTGTAGCATGTTGTAACGTGTTGTAGCGTGTTGTGACGTGTTGTAACGTGTTGTGACGTGTTGTAACGTGTTGTAACGTGTTGTAGCGTGTTGTGACGTGTTGTGATGCACCTTTCCACCAGGTGTTGGCCCCGGGGACGCCCCCTGCACCGACACACCACCCCACGGTCATCGTCCCCGCCCCTGCCCAGACCCCCCAGCCCCACCACGTTACCGTGGTAACCATGGGCCCAGCATCAGTCATCAACACAGCGTCCACGTCTCGACAGAACCTGGACACCATCGTTCAGGTGAGTCCACAGTTAGATGGCGTGTGTTCCCGGCGTGGCCACCAGAGGGCGCTGCTGCTCTGATTCTCCTCCGTCCCTCCAGGCCATCCAGCACATCGAGGGCACCCAGGGGGGGAGGAGCAGCGTGGAGGAGGACCAGCGGAGGGCCGTCATCGTCTCCTCGGGTCGCCTCCTCTCCGATGCTGCCGCCTCAGACACGGCCTCCAACAGCGACGGGCCTGATGACTGTTCTCTGCCTTGAGCTCATCAGCTGACGCTTCACACACACACAGACACACCGACACACACACGCACACACACACTCACACACGGCCAGCAGACAGCAGAGCCTCACTAACAGGGCTGGTAGTCAGACTGAAGCACTCGTTTTTAGTTGTTCTGTTGGGCAGCCCACATAGTTTACAGCCGTTCTTTCTCTTCACTCACAAACAAACCCACGTCTCCTTTAGCCTGTAGAGGTCATTAGAGCTTCACTTCCTGTAAATGCTCTGTCATACTGGATACTAGAATGTCTGCTGAACATCTCCATTAACTACCAGGACTGTTACCTACCGGCCTGAAGCCATGAGACTGATCTGTGAAACAGGAGATAAAGTCGATGAAGACCCGGCGCTGTGGCATCCAGACCGACTTCCTGTCACGCTCCCCTCGCTTCCTGACCAATCAGAGCTGTTTGGAGAGACACTGTGAGCCAACAAGACTGTCCTGAAGTTCCCCTGTTAGGCTTCATGTTCAGACGTTGTTTACTTCTGTCCAGTCTTCATGTGATGTTTCTCTAAGGGTCCCTCAGCTGAAGAAAAAGCTCCACGTCGATGAGTTTCCAGCTGATGCATCTGAGAGGAGCTCAGAGACTCTTACTGCTTCATTCTTCTGTTTGTCTGTGTCCGTCTCTGCTGGGCTGGGTTCCCGGTAATCCCGCATCTGTATCACCCTCTTCTTTTCCTGATGGCCTGACAGAGAAATCACTGTTTGGATATTTGTTGACCTCCTCCCCTGTTGATCGTAGAAGCCCCGGCCTGTGGAATAAGCTAATCTGTGGCCCGATCCGCTAATTCTCTGCTGTTTGTCTTTAATGTTCTGAATCTGCAGGGCTTGGTGGTGTCTGAGACTCTGGCAGTTTGCTCCACTTTAGCCATGAAATTTAAAATTCGCACAAATAGAACTGACATACAATCACTTATACGTCTAATCTTAATAACTTGTCGTCTTTAGCCCCTATCAGTGTCGTTTGTCGCCCGGTGAAATCACTTGATGGGCAGACCACACATGCTCTATGCATCTCCTGATATCGATGGTTTGTCCGTTTGTGAGTCTATTGTACCGAGTTTTTTTTAACATTTTTCCTCTTAGCTCTTATTCTTAAATGTGTTCTGGAACTCTTGGTTGACAGATTGACTTTCAGACATGTAGCACAGCGAGGCAGCAGTTCACCGTACTAACAGCCAGGGGGCGCAGGAGGTACTGAGCCGACTTAACACCTGAACACCAGTACCTGAACACTTCATCTGGAATCCTTCTGGTTTCCATCCAACTTTTCCAGCCAGGCCTGTCAACAGCCCAGCTGTTCAATTCTGTATTTCCCGTTACTTCGTCTAATTCGCCTACTTTTTGTCTTCTTATTTTGGCGTCAACATCCAACAGGCTGCTGGTGTCCTGATAATCGTTTCTCCTGAGGATTCAGATGTGTCTGAATACTGACTTCTGGCTGATTTCGGTAGATGTGAATCTGTTTTGACTCCTTCCTGTGTGCTTTTAAAGCCAGATGTGTGGAGAAAAATTCCATGATGAAATGTAGACATTCCATAAAACTAGTGAATTTTTCCTCCCAGTTTACTTTTGAAAAGTGAAACCTGCTGTACTTAGAGGCTGGTTCCACATCACTGCTGTCTTTAAGCAGCGTTTAGAAGCTAACTCATCCCTGCATCAGTGCTCAGAAGGAACTGTGAACTGCTGGCCAGACGACGTGTTCAGCTGAACACAACCATGATGTATGTCATGGAACTTCCCTTTAAAACATTGATGTCAGCTGCACTGAAATGAGTGAAATGAACCCGTGGGACATTTTCCCGGTACTTTATAGGAAGCGGATTCCTGGATGTGGGAAACGTTTGCATGCTCTGCTTTTTGAGGAGCTCTGCTGTTTTCCTCTGAGGATCTGCATTTGACAGGTTTTCTGCTGAACTGGTTTATTTCCATCTGTTTTGTGTGTGCACATATCAGATTGTTGAATGAGCGGGGTGGGATCACTAAACGGGGTCGACATTACAAAGCACTTACTGTTCTGTAGTGGAGCTGAATCTTTTGTATGAAGGGCATCTCCTCAGCTGAAGCTCTTGAGGTTTTTGGTAAAACCACACAGCTGTGCTCCCATTCCCCTCCATGTCCAGTCCTCCTACATCTTTTTTGTTCTTTTGCAGTCCTTTCTGCTGCCTCTGTCTATCTCTTGTCTCTCTCCACATTTTTCAGCATCCTTCTCCTTTGGTTCGTTCTCTGTACTGTTTTTTTTTTTTGTTAGACCTGTCAGTGCATACGGTCATCAAGAAGCTATTTTTTTTTTAAGAGAAATGTTTTGGGGATAAAGAGGCTTGTGCCTTTGTAAAGACAGAATAATAAAGTTTGTACTTTGTTTTTTAAACCTTTTTCTGCGTCTTTTTGGTCCTTCTCGGTGAATGCTTTCCTTTAAATATCGTCTGCTCTGAGAGAGTGCTGATCATAACGGCACTAATAATGAAAACCAGCTGGACTCGTGCCGTTTCCAGCAGTAGGTGATCTACAGGGGTCTGTCTGTGATTGGTGGAAGGGAGTCTGAATGTCCAAGACCTCCTTCTCATCCATCTGCTCCAAGCAGAAGCAGAAAGTCTGAAACCTGTGGAATGGAATGTATTGTTCACTTAGCAGACTGGACACGCACATGAAGACCAGATAGGACAGCTTTATTTAGCACTCAGTGGCTTCATGCCGACGTTCCTAACCAGGGCTGGAGGTGAACTTCACTGGAACACTGGTGATGTGGAGATGCTGTGGACACCAAAGAACAGATTCAACATGAATGAATGACTTTACCATCAGCCTGTATTCATCACTGACTGGTTTATCCAAAGGAGGTCAGTCTGGGATTTTTTCCATGTACAGAAGCACTTCTTCCTGAGATCTTTAAGTACGCTGAAGGTTCTCTGTCTGCAGGACTAAGAGCTACCTCATGTCTGGAGTTGGTGCAGAGAACAGAACCTCTGAAATGAGGAAATAAAAGAAGCTACCTTCTGAACGGCCGGTAAACCGATGCTGAAGAACAAAGAGTGTAAACTGTAAGGGTTAGTAGGGTAAATAGGGTTAGTGGGGTTGGTTAGGGTTAACCTTTGTGTCGTCCTGTGGGTAAAATTGACCCATTTTAAAATTTGAAAATATAGGAAGAAATGTATTTTCAACATTTTCAACATTTTTGGGAAATTTTTCAACTTTTTTTGGTACAGAAAAAAATATTTTTAAAAAAAATTTTATTTTTTCAATTTTTATTTCTTGCAAAATTTGGGGATTTTTAAAAAATGAAACTTTTAAGGGGAACTTTTAAGGAATTTTTGGAATTTTCTTCCTAAAGATTGCACATTTTTCCAAATTTGGGGAATTTTTTTGCAGAATTTTGGGATTTTTTTCAGACAAGGGAACAATATTGTTTGTGTCCGTAAATGAAGACAGAAGGAGGGTTAATAGAGTTCTTTGGGTTAGTAAGGTTAGTAGGGGTAGTAGGGTTAATAGGGGTAGGGTTAGTAGCATTAGTGTAGTTTGGGTTAGAAGCGTTAGTAGGGTTAGAGTCAGTCGGGTTAGTAAGGTTAGGGCTAGGGTTGGGTTTGGGTTTGGAATTACCAATCAAAGGCACTGGCCTATTGATCCAAGGTGTATAATGAAGAATATTCATATTTTGGCAGAAAGGCCGTAATGGAGGCTATTTGTAATAAAGGTGGTAAAAATCCAAGGCAGGGATAAATAATATATGCATGAGACAAGAAAAAAAAAACCAGGGGAAAAGAAAGGGGGCCAGATTTTTACTGCTGTCTTGTATGTGGTATAGCTCAACTGGAAGGGCCATGGCCCTGGTCCGGCAGGCCAGGGTTCAAAAACCATCTCCCGCAACCTGCCAACCAAACAAATTTTTTGAAAAGCTTTTATTTTAAGAGGGAAGAGGACACAGAAATTTTCCCCAGAGAAAGTTCTTTTCTTAATAATATTATAAACCCATTGAGGTCCCAAGGACGTTTACGAATGAATTAACAAGGACCTATGTTCACTAGTTTCGAACCACAAACCTTTTGGGTCCCAGTCCGAAGTGTAATCTATTGAGCTATACCTGTAGTATACTAGTGCCCAGGGTTTGCAATAGTTCATTGGTTCAAAAAAATAAAAATAAAAAATTATACTTAGAAAGCGTAATTCATTTAATGTGCCAAGACTAGGGCTAGGGTTACTGACCTTAAGGTTAGGATAAGGTTAAGATTAGGGTTATGATGAGGGTAGGGGCTAAATTAAGTTTTTATCTCCACTAAAACAGCAGAGAAAAGAACTGGAAAAGTTATGATTAAAAGGCACAATTGATTTGATGTGCCAAAACTGGGGCAAGAGTTGTTGAAGTTAAGGTTAGGGCAAGGGTTACTAAAGTTAAGGTTAGGATTATAATAAGGGTCAGACCACACTTTATCTCAGCTAAGATGGCAAAAAAAAAAAAAAAAGGGGGGGGGGGGGGGGTTCATGGGAAGGATAGTGAAGGGCGAGGGACACCAGGCCGGGTGGCCCAACCCAATTACTCTAGAGGTCGTTGAGGCCCCCCGGCGTGGTAGTCCCCAGTTTGTAAATCCAGAGTCTCTCCGCTCTCTTCCTCTGTGCAGTGGACCAATAGTCATTATATTCGAGTCCTGAAACAATAAGATGTGTGGATGAATGAAGTTGAAAGTGTGTCACCAGGAGGGTGCGGAGACATCCCTCCCTGATGTTGTAAAGATGTTGTGATAACCAAGTCTGAATAGAGTGTTTTGTTTCCCCTATGTAATGTTTCTGGCACAAAGTACATGTAATGATGTAAATGACATTGGAGGTTGAAAAAGGCAAAAAGCCAAAAGTTGGAGCTTCCTTACGAGTGTATGGGTTAAAAATAAATTTTCTATGTCTAAAGTGCCGTTGGTATGGAACTGGGGAAGTCGGATTATGATTTGAGAATTTGGATCTCACCAATGAAGACAGCAGGAGGGTTAATAGAGTTCTTTGGGTTAGTAAGGTTAGTAGGGGTAGTAGGGTTAATAGGGGTAGGGTTAGTAGCATTAGTGTAGTTTGGGTTAGAAGCGTTAGTAGGGTTAGAGTCAGTCGGGTTAGTAAGGTTAGGGTTAGGGTTTGGCTTTGCTAACGTTACATCTGTTATTAATATATTGTAGCGGCTGTGGGGGGGCACTGGGGTCGCTGTGGCGAGTGACTGTGTTCCGGGTGGGGGGACCACCAGGCATCATGGGTAGTTATGTGTTCTTTGGGATTGTTGTATGGGGTTATCTGTTTGTTCGAGACGTTCTCTTATTACTGATTGCCTTTAGTTGTTCCAATTCTACGTTCTGAGTTAATTTTGTGTTCATTGTTTTCACGTTGTACCGTGACTCAGGGGCGTTGTTGGGGGAGTGACCTCGGCCTGTGAGCCGGTACAGTGTGAGTGAGTTCCTGCGGGTTTATCGGGGTGGTGACAATAAAGCCCACGTGTTACATTCAAGATCTCTCGTCATTCCTGCCTTAAGTCGCTGCTCAGTGCTACAATATTCTTGTATTTCAAGAAGTTCAGGGGATGCTCTGGTGCAGTATAACGTGCTCTGATGTTCTGATTAGTTCTATAAAACTCCATAGACTTCTGTTATATACTAAAGTTATTCTGGTTCTGCTCAGCTCTTCACTGGTTTAATAAGAAAACTACCAAACATGTTCCAACATGTCTAGAAATGCGCCATCCCAGAAAAACATTCAGTCTCCATTCTCCCTGAGTGGTCCAGTGGTTTGACCTAAACTCTTCCAGAAGTGGAACCAAAATGGCCCATGTGAGAATCAATGTGTTTTTCTTCTATTTTTGTCATTTTGGTTCAGAATGATATTTTTTTATTGTGTATATTATATTTTTGTCAACACAATAATGATTTCATGTTTGAAATGTTTTCTCGATCTTTCTCGATCTTGTCGTTATGCCCTCTACAACTTCAGGAAGATCAGACCCTTCCTGACCCAACAGGCCACACAACTTCTGGTTCAGGCTCTTGTGATGTCACACATTGACTACTGCAACTCTCTTCTGGCAGGTCTCCCTGCATGTACAGTCAAACCTCTACAGATGGTCCAGAATGCAGCAGCATGTCTGGTCTTCAACCAGCCCAAAAGAGCTCATGTCACTCCCCTGTTCATCTCCCTTCACTGGCTTCCAGTTGCAGCCAGAATCAAATTCAAAACTGTCCTCCTGGCTTACAAAACATTTACAAGAACGGCCCCAGCCTACCTGGATTCCCTGATCCAGGTCTACTCCCCTTCACGCCCACTTCGCTCTGCATGTGAGAGACGCCTGGTGCTTCCAGACCAGCACGGCTCCATATCTCTAACCAGACTCTTCTCCTCTGTTGTTCCCAAATGGTGGAACAATCTACCAAACTCTGTGCGTTCTGCTGAGTCCCTTTCTACTTTTAAAAGACAATTGAAGACTCAATTGTTCAGAGAACACCTAGGCACTTAATCTGACTCCACCGTAGGGGTAGAATAAGTCAGGTGGTCCAAAACCCAGCACTTATTTAGCACTGACAAAGTAAAAAAAAAAAAAGAAGGGGGGGGGGGGGGTATGGCGCTTCTTCTGCAACTTGATGGCAACACCTTTGACCAATCGCACTTGAAGCACTTTTTGCACTTACTACAGGTTTTTCCTTATGTCTGAATTCTTGCTTGTGTTGTACGTCGCTTTGGACCAAAGTGTCTGCTAAATTAAATTGTAGATTGTAGAACTGTGTCTATTTTCTTTTCATAGCAGATTTTGAATATTTTGATGATTGAAAAAGAAGAATGTCAGCATCCATTTTCTTTTCCTCCATCTGTTGCTGCTCTCCGTCCCTCCATCACCTCTAGTAGGATATTATCAGTAATAAAGAGCTCGGGGTAGTAACGCATACATTATTGTTCATTTAAAAGTATAAAAGGTAACTTAAAAATTTAAATGGAATGGGATCTTTTGACCTCTTTTGACCTTTGATCAGAAACATGTTTTTCTGAGGAATCACTGGAATATGAAATAAAAACTTGCATTACAAAGATATTACAAGAAAACGATGTCACCACTGATGCATCTAAAGGTTAAAGCACAAATTACGTGTGTTAGAAAGCATCATCCATCAGCGCAGTCAGAATGTGGAGGTTCATGGTTTTACTGCTGACAGCAACAAACATACACGCTCATGTCAGGGTTTGTTGTGTGAAGCCGACAAAGAATTAATGTTGACTAGAATTCCTGAAAGCCCAGATTCTCATTAAGAAACCATCTGAACCACTTTCCACCAGCAGTGAAGCTGCTCAGGATTAAGGCAGTTTTACGGTCTGAAGCGAACACGCTGTAACGTTTGGACACGCTTCCCGAGTCATCTGGGATGGACACGCTCGGGAAAGAAACTCCTGCCATATTTGGGGATTAATTTACAGTTGAGATGTTGATTCCTGAGGAATTGTGAGATTATGTTCACCACACTGTGTCTGCTGGAGTGTGATAAAGCGGTAATCCGCCTAGCGTTTAGCTGTGTGAGGGGTTCCAGGCTGACTCAGGGCCCTTCATGTTCCAGACATGGCCTCCCTCATCCCTCCCTCTCCTACTCTGATTGGGACTACTTTTACCAACATGGCCGCCCAGTGAGCGTCGTGTCTTTTTACCAGTCAGGCTTTAATGAGGCTTCAGAGCTTTTCTACAACCAACAATACATCTACAGAGTGAAGCTGTTCCAGACATCTGATCGTCTTTCTTCATCCATAGCAGGTCACTAGTCCGTCTTTGGTTCTTTTACTGGTTTAGTTTTCATTCAGAGGACAGCAGTCTTCATTTTCTATCTGTGAACACATACCGTTCCATGGACTGGTCAGCCCCAGGTTTGGTGGAAATATCTCAACAACAGGATGAATTACTGCTGAATGCCACTTAGAGATTGTCACGAACTGAGCAGGGGGACCCGAGCAGACAACCACACTACCAGGGCTGGCTGAGTGCAAGTGGTTTATTGTTTGGGGTGAAAATGGTGGCTAGGTGGGGGAAAACCAGGGTGTAGGAGCGGGGAGTTCCAGGCAGGAGTGGGGGATCCAGGCAGGAGTGGGGGTTCCCGGGCAGCCGAATGCATGGTTCTTGTTCAATACTCTGGCAGGGAGTGGAAGGCTGAGCCGGTCTTTATTGCAGAGGTGAGTCGTTAGTGAGATGATTGTCAGCTGCCCGGGAGACGTGGAGATAGTTGATTGCCTGAGTGGAGTCAGCTGGAGAAGCTAGACTCCACTCAGGCACCGAGCTGTAGGGGAAAGACAAGACAGAGGAGCAGATGAAAGATAGGCAGGCCAGGCAGGGCAGGGGAACAGATGAGACAGGCAGGGCAGAGGAGTGGATGAGGGACAGGCAGGGCAGAGAAAACAGGAGAGGGGGAGAGAAGCAGATGGGAAAAGGGGTATTTGGGGATGTCAGGTGGGAAGGATGGGGGTGAGGAGGGAGCCCTGACAGCACCCCCCCCCCCCTCAATGGGCGCCTCCTGGCGCCCTACGGAGCCAGCCGGGGCGAGAACCCACGGCTACCAAGGGCAGCCAGGAGCCCCCACAGGGGAAACTGGAAGGGCCCACAGGGGAAACTGGAAGGGCCCACAGGGGAAACTGGAAGGGCCCACAGGGGAAACTGGAAGGGCCCACAGGGGAAACTGGAAGGGCCCACAGGGGAAACTGGACTGGGGCAGGATTGGGACTGGGCAGGACTGAACTGAGGGCAGGACGGGGACTGGACCGAGTGAAGGGAAGGGCCGGACTGGACTGAGTGAAGGGAAGGGCCGGACTGGACTGAGTGAAGGGAAGGGCCGGACAGGACTAGCAGGGCAGTAGCTCTGGGGGTCGGCCCGAAGGCTCAACTGGCCGAGGATGGATAGGGCGGAGGGTCCGCTCCGGAGGACGGACCGTGGGCCGGACTGGCTGGGGATGAGTGGGCCGGAGGGTCCGCTCCGGAGGACGGACCGTGGGCCGGACTGGCTGGGGATGGACAGGACGGAGAGTCCGTTCCGGTGGGCGGCCCGGTCGAGGCTGGGCAAGCTGGAGGGTTCGTTCCGGGGGACGGCCCGAAGGCGGGACAGGTCGAGGCCGGACCGGCCTAATGGTCCGCTTCGTGGACCGGACGAGGCAGGACAAGCCGGAGGGTACGTTCTGGGGGACGGCCAGAAGGCGGGACGGGTTGAGATAGGACAGGGCGGAGGGCACGCTTCAGAGGGAGGCCTGGAGGCGGGGCCGGCCGAAGCTGGACTCGCCGGAGGGTCCTCCTCTGAGGACGGCCCGGGGTCCGGGCAGACATGCGGGGCCGCTCCGGCGGACGGCCCAGGGACTGGGCAGGTAGGGACCGGACAGACAGGCGGGGCCGCTCCGGCGGACGGCTCCGAGGCCGGACAGGCAGAGGGGCCGCTCCGGCGGACGGCCCGGGGGCCGGACAGGGCAGAGGGGCCGCTCCGGCGGACGGCCCGGGGGCCGGACAGGGCAGAGGGGCCGCTCCGGCGGACGGCCCGGGGGCCGGACAGGGCAGAGGGGCCGCTCCGGCGGACGGCCCGGGGGCCGGACTGGGGGCAGAGCCGGGTCCGATGGGTCCTCCGGGGGCAGGACCGAACACTGAGCCAGGGGCCCCTCCGGGGGCGGCGCAGGAGCCAGGGGCCCCTCCGGGGGCGGCGCAGGAGCCAGGGGCCCCTCCGGGGGCGGCGCAGGAGCCAGGGGCCCCTCCGGGGGCGGCGCAGGAGCCAGGGGCCCCTCCGGGGGCGGCGCAGGAGCCAGGGGCCCCTCCGGGGGCGGCGCAGGAGCCAGGGGCCCCTCCGGGGGCGGCGCAGGAGCCAGGGGCCCTCCGGGGGCGGCGCAGGATGGGAGGCGCAAAGCCTCTTCCTGGACTCGGGGAAGACCTTAGTCCCTTTTAAGGTTGCCGAGGTTCCAGGGAGCGGAGGCGGGGGCGGCCTCCTCAGGAGCGGGGGCCCTCCTCAGGGAGCGGGGGTCGACGGCCTCCTCAGGGAGCGGGGGGCGGGGCGTCGACGGCCTCCTCAGGGAGCGGGGGGCGGGGCGTCGACGGCCTCCTCAGGGAGCGGGGGGCGGGGCGTCGACGGCCTCCTCAGGGAGCGGGGGGCGGGGCGTCGACGGCCTCCTCAGGGAGCGGGGGGCGGGGCGTCGTCGGCCTCCGCGGGAACTGGGGGCGGAGCGTCGTCGGCCTCCGCGGGAACTGGGGGCGGAGCGTCGTCGGCCTCCGCGGGAACTGGGGGCGGAGCGTCGTCGGCCTCCGCGGGAACTGGGGGCGGAGCGTCGTCGGCCTCCGCGGGAACTGGGGGCGGAGCGTCGTCGGCCTCCGCGGGAACTGGGGGCGGAGCGTCGTCGGCCTCCGCGGGAACTGGGGGCGGGGACCGGAGCCCCTCCGGGGGCGGAACAGGAGCCGGGGACCGGAGCCCCTCCGGGGGCGGAACAGGAGCCGGGGACCGGAGCCCCTCCGGGGGCGGAACAGGAGCCGGGGACCGGAGCCCCTCCGGGGGCGGAACAGGAGCCGGGGACCGGAGCCCCTCCGGGGGCGGAACAGGAGCCGGGGACCGGAGCCCCTCCGGGGGCGGAACAGGAGCCGGGGACCGGAGCCCCTCCGGGGGCGGAACAGGGTCCAGGGGCGGGTCTGGAGGGGAGGCCTTAAGCCTTTCGACGGCAGCCGAAGTCCTGGGGGCCGGAGGCGGTGCGTCGACCTCCGCGGGAACTGGAGGCGGGTGGCTGCCATGGGGAAGTGTGACGGAGCTGTCCAGGAAGTCCAGTATCTCCTTGGGTAGGCGGCAGGTTAGCTCGGGCCTCTGGGCTGCTAACCTGCGCGCCAAGACTACCGTGCTCTCCTTGCCAGACTCCTTCCACTCCCACCAGAGATCGCTTAAAGCATAAAAGAAAACGCTGTTCTCCTTGCATGAAAAGAAGAAAACATAGGACGAACCTGCAGTCTGGGTCGGCACCTGGCTCGGGGGTACCGAGGACTGGGTCGGGGCCCGGTTCTGGGGAGCAGAGGTCGGGGTCCGGTTCTGGGGAGCAGAGGTCGGGGTCCGGTTCTGGGGAGCAGAGGTCGGGGTCCGGTTCTGGGGAGCAGAGGTCAGAAAGATGGCTCCCGTGTGGACTGGAGACGGAGGGCCGGAGTGCGGTCTCGCTGAGGCAGAACCCAGGGAACCATGGTGCCTCTTGGAAGGCAGTTTTATTGCCCAACAGGTTCCCCAGAAGGGAGAGGAGGAGTCATTCATCGACATGGCTGGGAACTAAACAGGGGGCTCCAACAAAATTAACCGGGGGGTGTATTGGGCTTGACTGGATTTTAACAAAAGAAGAGTTACTCACAGGACTGACGGTGACCAGACGAGGAGCAGAGCAGAGGGATTCCAATTATGGGGATGGCGAGGGCTGTGGAGGGGAGAGGATTGGTCCAACCCCGGTAGTGGGCTCTCTGGGTCCGTTTGTGGCCAGAGTATTCTGTCACGAACTGAGCAGGGGGACCCGAGCAGACAACCACACTACCAGGGCTGGCTGAGTGCAAGTGGTTTATTGTTTGGGGTGAAAATGGTGGCTGGGTGGGGGAAAACCAGGGTGTAGGAGCGGGGAGTTCCGGGCAGGAGTGGGGGTCCAGGCAGGAGTGGGGGTTCCAGGCAGGAGTGGGGGTTCCAGGCAGGAGTGGGGGTTCCAGGCAGGAGTGGGGGTTCCAGGCAGGAGTGGGGGTCCAGGCAGGAGTGGGGGTTCCAGGCAGGAGTGGGGGTCCAGGCAGGAGTGGGGGTTCCAGGCAGGAGTGGGGGTTCCCGGGCAGCCGAATGCATGGTTCTTGTTCAATACTCTGGCAGGGAGTGGAAGGCTGAGCCGGTCTTTATTGCAGAGGTGAGTCGTTAGTGAGATGATTGTCAGCTGCCCGGGAGACGTGGAGATAGTTGATTGCCTGAGTGGAGTCAGCTGGAGAAGCTAGACTCCACTCAGGCACCGAGCTGTAGGGGAAAGACAAGACAGAGGAGCAGATGAAAGATAGGCAGGCCAGGCAGGGCAGAGGAACGGATGAGACAGGCAGGGCAGAGGAACGGATGAGGGACAGGCAGGGCAGAGGAGTGGATGAAGGACAGGCAGGGCAGAGAAAACAGGAGAGGGGGAGAGAAGCAGATGGGAAAAGGGGTATTTGGGGATGTCAGGTGGGAAGGATGGGGGTGAGGAGGGAGCCCTGACAGAGATGAATCCTGCTGATTCTGGTGTCCTCCTACATGTTTATAGGACAGTTTGGCTTCAACTGAAACACCTCAAGAACCTTTGGAGGTTTTTCTTCTGTCCTTCAAGATGAGTTTAGTTAGGAAATGTTAGTAGACTGAAGTTGAGAACTGCAAAACTCTCGAAAAAGTCTGGGGTCATCCAGATAGTTCCATGTTTTCCATGAAAACTCCCACTTTTATCCATGTGCTAACATAACTGCACAAGGGTTTTCTAATCATCAATGAGCCTTTCAGCACCATTAGCTAACACAATGTAGCATTAGAACACAGGAGTGATGGTTGCTGGAAATGTTCCTCTGTACCCCTATGGAGATATTCCATTAAAAATCAGCTGTTTACAGCTACAATAGTCATTTACCACATTAACTATGTCTACTCTGGATTTATCATTCATCTCATGGTGTCTTCATTAAAAAACAGAGAGACTTAGAATTGATTTTAAGATAATACTGATGACTTTTGACACTGTCCAAATCTTTGGGATCTGATGACCCCATATGATCCTCAGAGGGATCCTTCTGGAATTTTAAACCTAAAGATGGCCGGTCGTTCTCCATCAGGATCTCCACTTTAACATGACCAGCTGAGGAGATCAGACCTGCAGAGTTCTTCTACAGACCTGCTTTTACGTGAGGTTTCCGTTTAGCTTTAATTAGTTTTTGAGTTTTATTCTGTCCTGTTTTTTTTAGATGTTTTCTGGTTTTATTTTACTTCAATACTAATTTTATTTTATTTTTTTTATTTTTAATTTCTAACTTCTAACCTTCAGTGTTTGTCAAACTGCCTGGTTCGCTTGTTTAATATGAATGCTTATCTAACTAATTACTCATTCCATTTATTGTCATTTTTAACCATTTATTTAACTGACTGCTCTGATTTGTCTCCTATATCTTGTTTGATTGTGTGTGTTTCATGTTTTAACCATCAAATCACTTGGTGAACGCTGTTCTTAAGGCTGCTAAATGAATAAAGTTATTATTATTACTGTTATACAGTTTTTAACCCTAGTTCTGTAGAGCTCCAGAGGTCCAGTGATTCTGGAGAACAGAGGCGGTTCTAAGGCCAAACCTTAGCGTCTCTAAAAGGAGAGTCATCTGCTTGTCCATGTAGCGTCCCGCTGACACCAGACCATCCGCCCTCCTCTACGCCTCCTCCCTGCACTGTAACCTTCCTCCTGGGTATATATAGTCTGTGGGACCACCACCCTTCTCCTGGCAGCCATCATGAAGGGCACAGTCTCGATCTGCTGTTTCCTCTCCCTGCTGCTTTTGCAGGCCACAGCAGGTAAGACTCGTTCTGGTGGAATCACTGTTTGCATGACGTTCATGTACTGATGGTGGATGGAAAGGCGGAAGTCTGGAGGCCGGTTTGATGAATCAGTGCTGGATCGCTCTGTTAGCTTCACCTCACAGTGATTGTCAGAGGAAGAGCAGGACTGAGCTGTCAGGGCCAGAAGCAGGCTGTTCTGGCAGCGTTTGGTTTGATTGTGGGGATGATTTGGCTTTAAGAGTCTCCAAGCAGCCGAGGTTAGACAGAAACGTTACCCCGGTCTTCCTCCACGCTGGACTATTCTCTGTTTACAGTTTAACAGCTGCCAGCCACAACTAAACCATGACTTTATCTGACTCCTGGTCAGATTTTAATCATGAATACCAAACCGTAACATCTGTTGGCTCTGACGTCTGAACTAATGTTGTTTCACACATTTTGGTGACTTTCTGGAGGAGAGAAGTTGAGGATCATTCAGAGCTGTTGAGTCTCTACTGGCTGGTTGGTGGGAAGTCTTGGTCTAACCAGGACAGCTGTGTGGCAGCTTCATCTCATCTGCTCTCTTTGGTTTGCTCTTACATTTGTGTTTGAAGTTAAAATTACTTTTTGTGTGCAGCGTTTTCACACATCCGTACTGTCTGTCAGTAGATCTGTCCAACCCTGAGGTGAATGTCAGCTAATCGCCCTCAGCTACTCCCACATTACCCCGTCTAAAAGTGAGAGCGGCTCTGGTGGTTATTGTTACCCTTGTCTGTCACCCCTGTCTGTCCTTGGGGTGGCGTTGAGCTCCACAGTCCAGACCCAGGCCTCCATATTCCAGGCTGCTGTCAGGTGTCTAAGATTGGAAGGCCTCCTGAAACCCAACACTGTCCACTACAGCTCCGCCCTCCCTCCATCCGGCCTCCTCACCCTCCCAGCCCCAGGCGTTGCTTTAGATACCCTGCACAGCTGCTGTCACTCTGCACTGTCACAATCACAATTTATTCCCAGCAGTTGGCCTTTTAGGGACATGCATTCTCCAGGCAGGAGGGGCCGGCTGCAGCTCACGCTTCCAAACACTCTTTCTGCAGGAGTCTTCTGGTGCTGGAGGTAGAACGCTAACAGATCTTTGTACCTGCAGCACAGTTCTGAGAATCATCAAGCCGCCGCCACTCAGAGTCTAATTACTGGTGCTGATTGATCGCTGTGCAGACAAAACCAGACCTTCTGAAGGAAAGTCCTCATCGGTTCCTTCATGTTCTACAGCTGCCCAGAAGCTGAACCAATAGCAGGTTCTGTGTGCAGTTTGTGAGAAGAACTGCAGGTTCTTTTGATCTTGTAAATTCTTGTCAGACGTGACTGACAATGATTCCATGACCAGCGTGCACGGACGGTCCTCATTCTGATATAAAATAAAGACATGATGACTTTAGACACTGTAGACATGACAGAAGTTCTCATTTTACCAGAATAAGACCTTCACCTGGACATCACTGAGCTCAGGTGTAGTCGGATCATCTCACCTGTACAGATGTTAACCTGCAGCTGGTGAACAGCTTCAGGGAGCTGTTCCAGAGGTCTCCTGACCAACCTGCTCAGCTCCAAGGTTTCGTCTGCACCTCCTAATGTTGTCATGTGATGATAAACAGAAGTTAGAAGAGTTCTTTAGCGTTATGATCAGGCTGATGGAAATGTAGAAACAGAAATAAATGCTCTGTGGAGAATATTTCTGCCCTGCTTCAGATGAACACTGATGCTCTTGTGTCTTTGTGTTTCCACTGGTTCTTCAGACTCGTGTGTTTATTCGTGCTGTAATTTTATCCATCCTCAGTGCTGTTGAAACATCTTCGGCCTCCAAATGAAAGTTAAAGGAGCGCCGTCTCCACGTGATTCCCTGTGATGGCATGTAGCGTGTCTGGGACATCCCTGTGCTGCTGATAGTAGAAGGAACACGCCAGTCACACCCTCCCTATCACTCCTCAAGACGCCCGCCAGCCTCAAGGACACCTGACGTCCTCTCTGGCTCTCAGCGGGGATCGAGCAGCAGATCAACACCTCAGCGTAAAGAGCTGTGCCTTTCTCTGAGGCTTCCTTCCTCGGTGACCTCTGGGAGGACTTAGTGAGGATGAGATTCACGAACGTCAGAGTCTCTGATGTTTGGATGCTTTTATTCCTGTAGAACTAAATGCACAGTCAACTTGAATAAATCATCTACCAGTGGAGGAAATGAAGACTTAGTTCCATACCCAGATATCAGGACAACCATGAAGTGTTTTATTTGGTGTAGTAGCTTCTCTTGGCTGGTTTGTGTGTTACAGTACAGATCTGTTGGACGTCTCTGAGTCTCCACTCCAACAGTGGAAACCTCAAAATAGTCATCAGCCACTGGTCCCTCCTCTGTCCATCCTCTGACCCATTGTAGGGCTATTTCTGACGCTGGGGGAGTAGGAGCTCCACTGGGCCACCTGTTGCCATCCGTGGCGTCCTCACCACACCCTGCTGGCTCTGCCCTCACACCACCGGTCCCAGCAACCATCTGCCTTTGTAGGGTTATGGACTCTTCACCACTCATCTCTCTGTCTCATGGAAATGCTCTGTAATGTCACTGAGATCAAAGTTTGTTTTCTGCTCATGTTTTACAAACCAGTGGGAAAAAGTTTGCTTCGTCTCTTTAAATCTGACTGAAATCAAAGCCTCTCCGCTGATCTTTCCAGAGGAACTCCAGGCCTTCAGCTAAGGTTGCCTGAATCCCCCCATGCTCAGGATAAATCCTCTAAGGGGGAGTTCCACGCCCGCCGCCCTCATCATGTTCACTTTAATTCAATTTGCCTTCACTGTGCTGCAGCAGAACATGATCCTGGGCTTTCACACGTATACACACCTAATACACACAGCAGAAATACACACACATGCACTAGAACTCACACAGGGACGTTCCCCGGTTGTATGTTAAATTAAATAGTACCTCTTTTTACTGCTAATAACCAACTATGTCATCTTCACTGGTTGGTTTGTGTCTCTAAATTCATGGACTCTGACCAACTCAAATTCAAGAAAAGTACAGGAACTCTGAATCAGTGGAGAAATTTAAATATCTGAATAAGTGAAAGACATTTCAGTGGTACATGTGTGGTTTCTGAACAGATCCACATTGACTCGACAGTTGAGGTCAGACTTATAAGAAAGACGAAATTTGGACAGCTTTTAAGAGTAAAGTTTGACTGTAAGGCAAAGTTATGACTCGAGTCCAAATTACAACACCAGTAAGCAAAACATAGTCAAGTAGGAAGTATGGGATTGAATAAATATTGAAAACCTGCATGCATGTAAAGACTATGAGCAGAGTTTAAAAAAAATTAAATTAAAAAATTAGGTCAAAATATTGAAATACAAATAATGACTTAACATGCTTTATGGAAGGTACGTGAGTCCTATAAAAGTCACCAGCATTCCTGCAGGATGTGCTGATGCCATCACAATGTTTCTCCAAACTGAGGAGGGTTGTGAGGCAACGGGCTCAGCGAGGACACCGGGTCCTGTCCACAGATGTCCGGGGTTCAGCTCCCCTGGCGCCTCCAGTGTTAAATCTGAGTGCTGATGCAAAGGAGGGCAACATTAGCTGCAGCAGAGCCTCCAGCAGGGACCGGCTGGATCGGAAGGTGTTAACAAGTTCACAGCAGTTAAGGCCCTCTCTGGAGGTCAGCGTTAAAAGACGGGACTCTTCTGAGTCATGAGTCGAGTTACAGAAGCTGGAAGAAGGAGGTGGGAGGAGTTCCTCAAAAGCTTCTGGAGCCTCAAAGTGAATCAGGAAACAGTCTTCTGAAGGTGTGACCACATTAGAACCTTCAACCAGCGACTGTTCAGATGACCTCACTTCCTTCTCGTTTCTCTGCTGGATTCCACATCAACCAACCTCTGCAATGTCACAAGTCTAAGTTTCAAAATGGCATCAACATGAACGGCATCACTCTAAAGGTCATGTGAGCAGAAAGAGTTTAGTCGTTTTCATCTGATCTAAATCTGCTTTCATGTCTTTAATGCTTATTTTCATATTTTAGTAACAGAGACGTTAACTCCTCCTGATATGCTAAAAGGTTAACATCCATATTTTATGCATCATTAAGACCATCAGATGCTCTGATAAAACATTTCTTTACCTTCTACAGTATTCTACAGCATCCTGAGGATAAATCTGAACAGCTTCACAGATGTGGGCTTGTTGTTAATGAACCTTTTGAGGGATTCCAGTATTACTCAGCATCTACTTTTATTCTGCTGTTAGCCTTTTGGTTTCCTTGTTGTCACACCGTGCTGGCAGCAGCATTGCACAGACTTATTTTTAGCAGGTTGACTCGGTTAGAATCAGCAGCGTTGTTCAACCAGCAGCGTGTCAGAGGAACAGCTCTGGTCTTAATCACAGCCTGGACTCTTTCATGGGCTTTGCAGGTCATTTAACTGCAGGTACTGAAACATCCTGTGTGGGTTTCTGTGCTCTGATTTACTGTCCAACATACTGATTGACTGCAATTACAGTCTACATTGTTCATGAATTAGAAACCCTCTATTGAAGTTAATTAATGCTGATCTATTTATCTCTGAAGACCCATAAATATCCACTACCATTCAAAAGTCCAGGATCGCTTAGAAATGTCCTTATTTTTGAAAGAGAAGAAGTTTTTCCCAATGAAGACAACATGAAAAGAATGATAAATCCAGAGTAGACACTGTTAATGTGGTAAATGACTATTGTAGCTGTAAACGTCTGATTTTTAATGGAATATCTCCATAGGGGTACAGAGGAACATTTCCAGCAACCATCACTCCTGTGTTCTAATGCTACATTGTGTTAGCTAATGGTGCTGAAAGGCTCATTGATAGTTAGAAAACCCTTGTGCAGTTATGTTAGCTCATGAATAAAAGTGGAAAACATAGAATTGTCTGGATGACCCCAAAAATTTGAACGATTATGTGGATATGTAGACTGTAGATTCTTGGTTAACCAAGAATCTACAGTCTACTAACCTGAACTTTACCAAGAATCTACAGTCTACTATCCTCAACTTTACCAAGAATCTACAGTCTACTATCCTCAACTTTACCAAGAATCTACAGTCTACTAACCTGAACTTTACCAAGAATCTACAGTCTACTATCCTGAACTTTACCAAGAATCTACAGTCTACTATCCTGAACTTTACCAAGAATCTACAGTCTACTAACCTGAACTTTACCAAGAATCTACAGTCTACTATCCTGAACTTTACCAAGAATCTACAGTCTACTAACCTGAACTTTACCAAGAATCTACAGTCTACTATCCTGAACTTTACCAAGAATCTACAGTCTACTATCCTGAACTTTACCAAGAATCTACAGTCTACTAACCTGAACTTTACCAAGAATCTACAGTCTACTATCCTCAACTTTACCAAGAATCTACAGTCTACTAACCTGAACTTTACCAAGAATCTACAGTCTACTATCCTGAACTTTACCAAGAATCTACAGTCTACTAACCTGAACTTTACCAAGAATCTACAGTCTACTAACCTGAACTTTACCAAGAATCAACAGTCTACTATCCTGAACTTTACCAAGAATCTACAGTCTACTAACCTGAACTTTACCAAGAATCTACAGTCTACTAGCGTTTCCTAATTGAACACATCTTGAAGGGCACAAGTAAAACCCCCAAAGATTCTTGAGCTGCTTGAGTTTCTGATTCATTGAATGTTGTCTTCATGGGTAAAACTGCTTTTCTTTCAAAGATAAGGACATTTGTAAGTGTCCCTAAAGTTTTGAATGGTAGTGGATGTAGAATTTCCCTCTGGGGATTGATAAAGTCTGTCTAAGTCTAAGTCTATGCTTGCTGCAGGCTTGTAAACAAACCGGCCTTCCGATGATTCTGCTTGTCATTCGATGCACGGCTGGTTTTGGCCAAAGCGCCGTGCCATTCTGACTCCTGGCCAGAAACATTAGAAGTCATCGTCCACATGGCTGATGGCTTCGCTCCAGGTTACGGAGCAGGACGCCACAGCAGCCTCACATTCAGCGTTTATTATTAGGGTTAGAAAACAGTGTCGTCATATGGTCTGGGTGGCTGGGATACGAGCCTCTCTCACCAAAAATATCAGCATTTATTCATGTCTTTTCTAAAAGAAAACTTCATGGCTCAGTGGAGGATTCCAGTGAGTGGAGGGTGAGAGGATGGAGCTCATTGGAAGTCTCAGGGAATAAAGAACTCACCTGCTGATTCCTTCTATTTCAACCAGAACCTGCTACTAAATTAGACATCAGCCTCGTCATAAAGATCACAGTGTTTAAGTGAAAACTGCAGTGAAGCAGTAGAGTCTGATGGTTTGGACCAGAAGCTTCTGCTCAGCTGGATCCATAAGAAGGAACTGTGTGTTCTGACAGGACTGGATGAGACGATCAGTGTTGTTCTTCTGGTCTGAGGTGTCTGCTGATCTACTCTAGAATCAAATTGTTCCTCTTCCTCCTCCATCTCTAACCCGAGTCAGTTTGTGATGAGTAGAACATAAATCCAGCATTTATCAGATCTCAGCTTTCAGAGCTGAGCAGCTGTTTTTAGTTTTATAAGACTGCAACACCGAAAAGACAACAAACAACAAGACGAAAAATTACAAACATGAAATACAAAACAACAAAAGCAAGAAATAAAATGAAGCAAAACAAAAAAGAGCCAAAAATAGACAAACAATTAAAAGCAACAAAAACAATGAACAAAGTAAAAACACAAAATGACAAAAATAAGACAAAAAAACAAGAAAGAAAGGAAAGGAAACACAAAACGACAAAAGACGAGAAACAAAATGAAGAAACAATGAGACAAACGACACAAAACAGAACAAAAAACAGACAAAAGCATGAAACAAAACAACAAAAACGAAACCCAGGAAACATGGAGGAAGTTCTCTGAAGACACGTGGAACATTTCCACCATAAGATATGATTTGAACGTTGTTCATGCGTTTTCATTCTGTGAACTCAGTTTAACTTGGCTGACAGGAAGTAGGAAAACAAGCTGTTTATTTGTGTAACATCAGTTAGATCTCACAGCCTAGTTTACTTTAAATGACTGCATTAATAACCCTTCAGCTGTAAATACCACCAAACTCCTCAGCAGCTCCATGAAAGAGCGTCTGGTGCCCAGAGGTGTGAACCAGGAAGACCTAAATATATCTGCAGCAGCTTGTCTGCACATCCATGCTGAGGTTCTGATTCTGGGCACAAGGACGACCTCACAGCCGGACCAGTCTCTGATTGGAGGCTAAATATAGACGAGAAAAGACGGAGGATTGATTGTCTCTGGATGTCAGTGGTGGAACAGTCAGTCCGGCTGGTTCTCTGCTCCGTTATCAGGCTGGGGAAGTCCCTCTGTCCGTCCGTCGTATCTTTCTGTTGTTAAAGAACCCATGGTGATGCCAAACACATGTCTTTGTCTGGTTATTTTCAGCGCTTGCTTTCTAAAGTAAGAGCTGATTGTACTAACAGCTGTGATCTAAGCAATCCGATATGTCCAAAAGTGGACACGACTGGTGAGCAAATACTTTCAGATTCTCTCTCTGTCTCTTACACACAACTAATGCAGGAATAAACCGCACTAAAAGCTCCCTACAGTGTGCTCATTCTGCTTTAAAATGTCTGGTTTTTGAACTAGCAGATGATCGGTCGACATAGTGATTGATACTGAAATAAGCACCTCAGATGGACGAACCATCCAACAAACCAACAAAGGATTTGGTTTAATCTCCAAAAGCTCATACAATTCTTTGGTTTTGCCTAAAAACAGCGTCTAAATATTTAGGACTCCACAACATGGCAGGAGGATCATTCATACAGAGAGCTGAGCTTCATTCCTGGAGATGTTCAAAACACAGAAGTCCAGTGATGGTGGTTCAGGTTAGTTCTGGTCCGGTTCTAAAGTACCTCACAGAAGCAGATGAAGTTAAGTTCAAACATCTGATCATCTCTGACCTCTGCTTTGTTTGAGACCAACGTTGGCTTCAGGTCAGCCAGCTTGTGGTGAATCCTGCTGGAAGCCAGAATGTTCTGATCCGCTTCAATAAACCTCCACCAGACCGCTGAAGACACTAAGGTTCTTATGCCAAGTTTTCTTAATGCTGTTTTACAGAAGAAGAAGAAGATTTCACCTCCGTCCTCAGAGACAGATCCCACATCGATGAGACGCTGCGACTCGCAACTGAGGAGAAAGCAGGAGACTATGCAGGTTAGCTCAGATACACATATTTTTCATTTATATGTATTTATTTTGTACAGTGGAGTAGTGGTTAGCACTTTGGCCTTGCAGCAAGAAGATCCCCGGTTCAAATCCCGGCCTGGGATCTTTCTGCATGGAGTCTGCATGTTCTCCCTGTGCATGCGTGGGTTTTCTCCGGGTACTCCGGCTTCCTCCCACAGTCCAAAAACATGCTGAGGTTAATTGGTTACTCTAAACTGTCCGTAGGTGTGAATGTGAGTGTGATTGTGTGTCTGTATATGTAGCCCTGTGACAGACTGGTGACCTGTCCAGGGTGTCCCCTGCCTTCACCCGAGTCAGCTGGGATAGACTCCAGCACCCCCCATGACCCTAGAGAGGATAAAGCGGTGGATAGAGAATGGATGGATGTTTTTATTTCCGTTTTTTAAAGAACTGGATCATTTTAAAATACACTACTTGTGGCTCAAAGACTCCCAGACAGATAAGGCTCATTCCAGAACTGCAGGACATTTTACATCCCAGACATCAAATTTATATTAATCCATGTAGAAAATCCTAAAACATGCAGCAGTTGTGTAAATGTTCTTGTCTTGAGACCAAATCTAAAAAAAAAAACTAGGACAAAAGAATGTCTGAAAATATTCTAAAAATACCAAATAAGTCTGGAGTTCCCCTAAAATGTCATTTTTCTCTGGTCCCACCCCCCTGATGACCAAACTGGATCTCTAATAAAACAGTAAAACTGAAATTTAAATCTCATTTTTTGGTTTTATTTTTTTTCATTGATGTCTCTGTAATTGTGGGGAATTTTTATTCAACATAATATTTTAAATAATAATTAGTATAACCTGTTGACGTTTTTGTTGTTTTCTGTCTCGTTTTTGTCGTTTCCATCCTCCAACAGTTTTCCTAAAGAATGTGCAGAGCAAAGCTATGTCCTCTCTTCTATTTTCCATCTTTTCATCCATTGTCAGCCTTGACTGAATGTCTCTCTCTACCTCATATTATCAGGATCAGACTCATTCTTTGGACTGTTTTCCATCAGTCAGTTTGTCCTCTTGGTCAGCAGTAACAGCTAGCTAAATATCTAGCTTCTACTGCTGAGAAAAAGATCACATTAGCATGGATTAGCAACCCTGTTACTGTGAGTTGGATTAGAGTAGGGTTAGCAAACAGCACAGAAAACATGGAATAAAAATGCTACCATTGATGTGGAAGCTGAGCCAATCAATACCTATTATTGATGAATATGGAGCAGAAAACTTGAGAAGAGAAGGTTTATTTTTCAAATGTCCTCCAGTTCTGGAAGGATCCATGCAGTGTCTACTCTCTCTCTAAGATCTTTGCGATCTTCTCTGCCGTATCTTCTTGTCCTCCAGCGGCTCTACAGAGGTTGCGGAAGATCTACCACACGGCCATCAAGCCCATGGAGCAGGCCTACAAGTACAACGAGCTGAGGCAGCACGAGATCTCAGGTATCACAGCTGCTCCTGGCTTCATTTTGTCCTGTGGTGTGGATTTTCTGTTTGGGTTGCTTTAGTGTCTGATTTGTAGACTCGTCTGTAAACATGCATCATCTTTATGCCATCAGCTGACTCATAACAGATTATTTCCCATTCCTGGGGTCACAGACAGTTACAGAGAATGGAGCTGTAGATGACCTGTATTCTCTCCACTTATGGTCAGTTTTGTACTAGAATTAACTGCTGTATCGTTTGTTAATCAATCCATGTTACACCCCACAGTGCTGCTTAAAGTAATTCTGGTCCTACTTTTCATTTCTCTTTCACCATTTTGTGCAGAGTCCTAGTTTAAATTTTGAAACTGTCCCACAGTGAACTGAAGCTCGCCCTCTTGTGGCTTTCAGGCTTGGCTTGCATGCAGACTTCTCAGATTCAACCTGTACCATGTTTCTCAGTGAACATTTACTTTCTGTGATAACCCGAGCACACAGAAACTCCGTCCGTTTGTTGACATGTTTGACGCGCTGTAGGTCAAATATGAGCTAGATTCCAGCAGGATCTCCCACCATTCATGAACATTGTTAGTCTTCCCCTCCCTGTAGAAACCTCACTCCCTCACTGAGCTTTCCTCCACCTCCTGTTCCCTCCACCTCTCTGTACTCCACCCTCTCCTGTCCTGCACCATCCCCTCATCTAACAGCCTACCCCGGACGAACCCTGGGGGACTCAGCCACAGGTGGGTGTGGGCGGGGCTTACCTGTGCATGGCTCCGCCTGAAGTGCTCCGCCCCTTTGTTTCACCCTTCATCTGCTCTCTGTGGGTCCAAAACTTCGTGCTGCACTTTGGGTGACACCGGATTTAACATCAGGTGATCCATGGATCCGAGCCTAGATCCATGGAGAGATTTACACCCGACAGAAAGGGAAGTAGGAACTAAACAGACTGTCAGGCTGAGACAGAGGGTTTACAGAGAGGCTAGATGTTCCTCTGTGTCGTTAGGGTGCTAAATGTCCAGTATGGAGGGGGTTGCATGTGCAGTTCTGGCTGTAAAGGACACTGGTGGGGAAGGGTGTTCAGCTAGGAGGGAACCCACTCACCTGGTCAGCTTGTTTTCTGTCTTCCAGTCATTTAAAAGGCCACTGGCATCAGCAGTGAAGCATTCTGGGTTCTTTTGTGTTCTCTCTTTTTGTTTTTTGAAATCAGTTTTTTCCACAATCCTCTATGAACTTCCCTGAGATTTGGGCCTGACGGTTATTGGGGATCTTAGTGCTGCCACTCCGACACCATGTCCACAGCTTGGCCTGCTGGGTCTGTGGTCAGAGTAACGTCCTGCTGTGGCTGAACTCTTCCTTTTTGCTTTTTAACACCATAACAGCTTCCACACATGTTTGTTTGCTTTTCTCTGTTTTTACTTCCTTCCTCAGTCTGTAAAATATTCCTCTGTGCTACTTAAACACCTCCTCTCTGATTCTGATTCTGATTCTTCAGTGTCTCTCAAACCTGAAGTTAGTTCATCCCAAAACAGACTTCCAGGAAAGCCTTTGGATTGACGTCATTGTTAAACTTTTATGTTTCAGAAAGTGGAGGAAACAGGTCAACACAAACAGATGAAGTTCTTAGACTTCTTATCAGCAACAAATAAATCTGAACACAATCTAAAGTTTGGGATGAACTTGAAAGGTCTTGATCACTATCTAGCCACACTGCTGAGATGTTCTTCACCCTTGTATCTGCTCTCCCAACAGACGGGGAGATCACCTCCAAACCCATGGTGCTGTTCCTGGGACCCTGGAGTGTAGGAAAGTCCTCCATGATCAATTACCTCCTGGGCTTGCAAGACAGCCCCTATCAGCTCTACACAGGTATGATGCACATTTACTTTGTCTTTCCATGGTCCTTCCGTCACATCGGCATAAATCTACAGCAGCTGCTTTATCTAACTTTTAAATGCATGAGTGCAAGAATGAGATTACGAAGTGTTCAGATGCCGTCACAAAGGCTCTGTTAGATCCATGACATCTTATCCATGTGAAACAGGGATTTCAGGCCTTTGCTGGATTTATTTACTTCTCCTCTGTCATTTTAGAGTAGCTCTACTCATATTTTCTTTCTATAAAGTGTTTCCTAATCCATTTTCCAGTCCCAGTCCTAGCCTTGCTAACCTTTCCTTCTCGTTCTCTTGCAGGAGCTGAGCCTACTACCTCTGAGTTTACTGTTATTATGCACGGGGAGAAGATCCGCTCTGTTGAGGGCATCGTAATGGCAGCAGACAGCTCTCGCTCCTTCTCTCCTCTGGAGAAGTTTGGCCAAAACTTCCTGGAAAAGCTGATCGGTATCGAAATGCCCCACAAGCTGCTGGAACGCGTGACGTTTGTGGACACGCCCGGAATCATCGAGAACCGCAAGCAGCAGGAGAGAGGTAAAGTCTGCACCTGGTCGGATGCCACAACTTAAATACGAAACAGCAAAGTGAAGTTCAGGATTTGTTTGTGACTCTTTCCTTCTTGTCCCACCCAGGCTATCCTTTCAACGATGTCTGCCAGTGGTTCATTGACCGAGCAGACCTGATCTTCGTGGTGTTTGACCCCACAAAGCTGGACGTCGGTTTAGAACTGGAGATGCTCTTCCGGCAGCTGAAGGGTCGTGAGTCCCAGATCCGCATCATCCTGAACAAGGCTGACAACCTGGCCACCCAGGACTTAATGAGAGTCTACGGAGCTCTGTTTTGGAGCTTAGCTCCCCTTATCAATGTGACCGAACCTCCCCGGGTCTACGTCAGCTCCTTCTGGCCATACGACTACGCACCTGACACCAGCCGTGAGCTATTCAAAAGAGAGGAGATTTCCCTCCTGGAAGATCTCAACCAGGTGATTGAGAACCGAATGGAGAATAAGATTGCCTTCATCCGCCAACACGGCATCCGAGTTCGTATCCACGGCTTGCTGGTAGATCGCTACGTCCAGACCTTTAAGGAGAAGATGAGCTTCTTCAGTGACCCTGAGCTTGTCTTCAAGGAGATTGTGGATGAACCAGACAAGTTCTACATTTTTAAATCCATCCTGGCCAAGACCAATGTCAGCAAATTTGACCTGCCCAACCGAGATGCTTACCGTGACTTCTTTGGCATCAACCCAGTCACCAACTTCAAGCCGCTGTCCACTCAGTGCTCCTACATGGGAGGCTGTCTGCTGGATAAGATTGAGAGGGCGATCACCAACGAGCTGCCTGCCCTTCTGAGCAGCATTAACTCTGGTAAGCAGCCTGGCCTGTCGTCCTGCGAGGCTACCGGCTGTGGAGAGAAGCCAAAGAACCGCTACCGAAAGAACTGAGGAACACAATATAACTGGAGGGAGGACGTAAGGAGAAAGAGGAAGAGATGGGGTCTGGTGGAAACCAACCCTGCTCTTATCAGAACGTTTGTTAAGGAGACGGAGGAGACAAGATTAAAGTTAGTTTTTTTCCTCAGGAGAATACAGGGAGGTACATTAGGGACTAAGAATAATGCAGACAGTGGGAGGGAGGGTCATCGTCTGATAAGGCAGCTTAAGGACACAAACGCTGAAGAAACGACAACATGCCACTGATCACTGAGTTTGTTAAATACATCCCTCCTCTCTCCACTGCACACATTGGACTGTTGGGACTTTGGGGTTGGGGGAAAAATGATGTCAAGATAAACAGAAATAGAAAAAAAATAAGCAAGATTAAATAAAAATTGAAACTCCTGAGACTGAAACTAGTCAAATACCAGCTCCCTTGTATGTGAATAAAGCAGGAAAAGTGGAAACAGAAATCTGTGTTGTAAAATCCTGAGAGTTGCATCGCAGCAGGTCGATTCCACGAGCTTCAGGAGAGGTTTTTGAAGTAGCCTTGTTGTGGGTGCTAATCAAAGTCTTGGTGTTTGGGTAGTCATCCAAACCTTAGCTTTTAAATAGATTAACTTTGCATGTTAGATATCACACCTTACTGAACAGATGCATGTATTTTACGTCTAACATAAACGAGTAATATCTCCTCATGTACTGACACCTAAACCTGTCCAACCAATCAGGCCATTCTTAGTTTTTTATGCAGTTTGGTTGTTGACAACCTGAGAAAGTAGCAGAGGTCAGGGTTCAAGGCTCAGAGTCTTCGTTTGTTCTTTCTGTTCACTTAACTCTTCTTACTGTTTTTCTTTATGTCTATAAAGTTGCCGGTCTTTGGCAGAAATCCATTTCTGTGTTCAGAATGATGTTTTCCTTCACCGAGAAGCTTCCAGCTTTGGAGCTGAGTGACCATAAAACCACATGAACGATGTGTTTGAATCTTTGCTGTTTTTATCTGTTTATTATGCAGGTTAGAAAGATATTTGTTGATTTATTTTTCTGTGTAACTTTCCAAACGGGTGTTGTGTTGAACATGTAGAGAAATCCTGTAGCACAGTCTGATGAAGGTGGACCTCTGTGAGGATTAGAGGATTTCTCACACTCCTAAACATGGGATGGAGGAGAAGTGGAGGACTCATGAGTTGACCCCTGACCTCTGTGGAAAGAAGGAAACCCTAGTTTCTGACATCACAGCAGCAGAAGGTGAAGCTGACATGTAGATTGATGAAGGAGTAGAAGACAACCAGAGGTACATCCATCGACATCACATCCAGGCCTGGTCGTCCAGCAGAGACTAGATAAAGCTCAGAACCCAACATGTGCCCACATCTCAGAACCCACCAGAAATACAACACATCATGTTTTCAGTTTGGTTAGAAGAGGGTTGGGGTTAGATGTGCTTAAAGTGGATTTTGCTGCCTTTAATCCAGCTGGGCTTCCAGCATTAATCTAAACTAACAGGCTGACCCCATCATCACATTTAAAAATAATCAAACTCCCAAAGTGTCAGAGAGCAGGTAGGTGGTTCTAACGGACTCATGGACCTCCACGCCTCTCTAATCCCATTCTGCTCTACTCCTACTAAACTCTGAGGCCTGGGGCAGAAGAACACAAAGACTAACTTCTTCTTTCTCCTCGTCCTGCTCCACTGGCTGTTTGTCTGTTTACACTGCAGATCCAGATCATGGCCACTAGAGAGCGCTGTGTAAACGAGTAAAAGACCACAAAGAGACCTCATCATGGCAGGAGTTTAATGTGGGAAAGCTTCAGGACATCATCAGAGTTGTGCTTTGGTACATTTCTCATCATTTACCTGTGAAGTAGACATTGAACTATTTAAGTAGTTGTTGATTCACTTTTTTGTTCTGGTATAAAATTTTAATCAATCTTGGCCCAGTTTTTGGAAGCTTGATCATCAAGAATAAAGACTTCTGATGGATCAGGTGGAGGAACTTTGTGGTTATTCCGGTGAAAAGATCCATTCTTCAGCAGAAACACTAAAACAAGTGGAGAACTTTTCCCTCCTGCTGGTTTTCTCTCCATCATACGTCTGTCTGCATCCATGTTTCTGTTTCTCTTCTCTCTCTCATGCCTTGTTGAGCAACATCTCAGGTCTCTGAGGTTCTGATCTTTGGGTTTAACAGCAGGACTTTACCCCAGAGCTGCAATGCACCAACAGTTAGTCGTGACTGGAAGTGGGGAGGGGTGATGGAAGGAGTGAATATGGAGGGAATGATGATCTAAAAGACAGTTAAACATACAGGCTTTATGTAAATATAAAAAAGTAAATCTCTGTACACACAGACACTGAGTTCTGCTTCATGGACTTGTCTTTAAACAATGCTTTGAACACGAGTTTTCCCCGTAGATCAGATGTTTGCAGCAGGTTTTAAGGCAGAACAAACTCAGATGCAGAGAACTTAATATTAATAAGCATATTCTTCCTGCTAAAGTTCTGTGACAAACCTTCAGCTGAGCTAAACTCAGACCTGCAGATCACAGTGATCTCATTGGTTCCTTCCATGCAGGTGAATTCTAGAGAACATCAGGGATCTACCTGTTTAATCGGCTGTAGAGCTGCAGCAGGAATACTGAAGACTGATCCATATTTCTGTCAGGCCACTGAATAAACCACAGAACCTTCCTTCAGGTATGCTGCACATACTGTAGGGTTTGCATTTATGTAGAGATATATTGATATGTTTATATAAAAGCTTCCTGTGAGGACCTGCAGGTGGAGGATCTGTTTGCTGTCTTGGTTTCTTCAGTCTTTAGAATAAAGAGGAACCCCCTCCTTCCTTCCTTCCTTCCTTGCTTCTTTTATTTAAATACGTGCTCGCTACCTTTCAGCCTTTTTTTCTTTTTAGAGGTACGTGCACGTTCCTGGACTGGTCCCCCCTCCCCTCCCCTTCAGAAAACAGTCATTAAAGCGGAAACAACCGAATAGAAGGACTGAAATGATTTTCAAAATAAAACGCATCTGGGTTTCACGAACCTTCAGGAAAGTAAATAGAAACACAGACAGCAGATACTAATATATACTAATACATATATAATAAGTGCTGTATCATCTGTGGCAGTACTTCCGCCACTGAAATTTATGAAGAAAAATAAGTTCAGTTTCATCCGCATTCATCCTCAGTTTATCATTTCCACATTACAACTTCCAGGTCACAGAGTGTCTACAAAGGAACACAACATTTAGTCATCTGGAACTGAACCATAGAGGATTTACTGGAGGATCTACTTGTCATGGTCTAGAAATTATTTAAAGTTTGTAGTTTTACAAATTTACGTTTTACATTTAATGTCTTCTCTGTAATTTTTAACACTTTGTTAAGTCGTCCTGCCGAAATGGACACAGTTTGACACCCTGGTTTAGAGTCAGTTTATTTTTCTGTAGTTTTCTTCTGTAGTTTTTGGTGAGGTCCACTGGATGGATCCGACAGGGTCATTTCAGGACAAATACTGGCTCCAAAAAATGACCATGAAAGTTTAGCTTTAAATTAACCAGAGTTAGTTCTGCCACCAGACACAGTGCTGTTCATCCCGTTCATATTCTGTTTATTCTGTTTATATTCAGTTTAATATTATCTGTCTATCTGCTCATTAATATTACCTGCAGCTCTGATTATTAATAATGTGGCTCAGATCTCACATCCACTGTTCATAGAGTCATCTTTATATTTACATCCATCATTTCTGTAAACACGTATATGTAGCCCTGTGACAGACTGGTGACCTGTCCAGGGTGTCCCCTGCCTTCACCAGAGTCAGCTGGGATAGACTCCAGCACCCCCCATGACCCAAGTGAGGATAAAGCGGTGTATAGAGGATGGATGGATGGATGGATGGATTTCTGTAAACACACTTCCATTACTAACAGCTGATTCTCTTCACAGACTGAACACAGTGTTGTTTATATCCTCACTGCAGACACTATAAATAGTACTATAATCATAATAGTAATAATACACAATGCTTATACAGTACTTTTTAAGACACTCAAAGATGATTTACAGAGAAAGTAGGAATATATAAACAGATCAAATATAGAGAAAGGAGCATATAGTGGAGAGGATTTATGGGATGTAGGCAGAGTTGGAAAGCTGCATCTTCATGGATTTATTGAGGATTCTCTGAGTTCCAGAGGACAGACCAGGTCCAGTATCTGGTCCTGATGGGGGTTAGGAGGGTCTTTACAGGTTAATAGGCCTCATTCTGTAGAAAAATTCATTCATACTGATGAACACAGGCTTTTATTTTTAAAGGAGCGGAAGTGGTCTTTACTTTATTCTGGTGCACTTGACTCTCTCTCTCTCTCTCTCTCTCTCACACACACACACACACACACACACACACACACACACACACACACACACACACACACACACACACACACACACACACACACACACACACACACACACACACACACACACACACCCTCTCTCTCCGGTCCAGAAGATGGTGGCGGCTGCAGCGTCCGGTGTTTCCTCACGTGTCCGCGCTGCTGACCGGAGAACCGGGAGCTCGGCGGTCTGAAGGATCTTCTGGAGGAATGAAGGTGTTCTCTCCATCCGCTCCGGTACCGGGGTCCTGATCCAGCGGCGGCTCTAACCGGAGGGACGGTGCACGGCTTCGTCCTCTCTCCGCTGCGGACCGAACTTTAGTCCAGAGGAGGACGTGGATATCCGGAACCGCCTGATCCGGACCCGGAGACCGTCTGGAGGCGCACTGCGTGGCCGTGGACAGCAGGGCAGCATTGATGCATCACCGAACCGGATCGGAGGAACGGGACTGGAGGAGTAGCTGAGCTCCTGCACTGAATCTGCTTTCCATCGGTTCCGGTTCTTCTGTCTGCAGATCAGCTGAGTTTGAGGCTCCGGACTGAAGACAGGAAAGAAAGGGCTCCTGTTGGGCCCTGCAGCGGGACGTGGTTCTGATCCAGAACCGGATCTGGGTCGCTTTCTGTTGGTGTCCAGCTGAGACCTGAAATGAAAATCTGAGCTTCTGTTCAGCTGCAGATGTGGAATCGGACACGGACTTGTTCTGAAGAACTTTGTTCAGCAGAACCAGGCTCGGTTCGGATGGTTCTGTTGGTTTGTTCTGAGAGAAAAACATTTATTCTCCTGTTCTGAACCTTTCTGTTCTGTGATTCTCTCACTTTATCCAGATATTTCCAATGAGTGAAGCTCAGTGTGAGCTGCTGAGTTGGACCGAACCGAACCGAACCGAGCCGAACCGACAGCAACGAGCTGCAGGATGTGGAGGAATGCAGGGACTGACGTCAGGAGGGAAAAATGAAGCTGTCAGAAACTTTGGATCAGAACACCGCAACCAGAACCTTTTTCTTTGGGCTGTTTTTCATTTTTTAGATCAACTTTTGAGAACAATCAGCTGTTAAACAATCCTCTGCCTTACTGCCTCACTCTAAGTTCTGTCAGAAATAAGCGTGCCTTCCTCCCGGTGTCTGGTTCTGGACCGGTCCAAACATGGCGTCTCCCCAACACCAGCACCTGCTGCCCCACAACACCGAGGTGAGCTGCGACTCCAGCGGAGATGGAGGCGTCTCTGTGAGGATCGGAGTCAAACACAAGCATGGAGGCGGGCCGCTGGGCTCCATCGGGGGAGGATTCATGGGGGGAGCCAAGCACTGCAAGTACAGCATTTCCTCTAGCTGTAGTTCTGGAGAGTCCGGAGTGAGGAGGCCGGCGGTCCGGAGTTTTCGTGCTCAGAAGAAGATGCCTCAGCTGTTTGAGAGATCTGCAGGTCATTTCTGGGACCCAAAGTTTGACTCTCCGATCCTGGAGGAGGCCTGCAGAGAACGCTGTTTCCCTCAGACCCAGCGGAGGTTCCGCTACGTCCTCTTCTACCTGGTGGCTGTCGGCTTCCTCTGGGGGTTGTACTTTGCTGCCAACCCTTCCCGATGTGACCGAGCTGCTTTCCTCCTCCCCACCGCTTCCTTCCTCCTCTTCTGCCTCCTTCTTTTCCTCCTGACCTTCACCAAGCTCTACTCTCGCTGTTACAACCAAGCCTCTCTGCTGCTCATCCTGGTGACCTTCATCCTGACCCTGGCCCCTCAGATCCAGACATCGGGCTTCAGGGACCCGGAGGCCCCCACGCCTACCCTGGATGTGGAGGAGTCCAGTGGCATTGGGCCTTCGTACAACCTGTCCTATGAGAAGCTAGTGGGAGGGAACACCTGGCCGCCATGTCTGACTCCTGTAGGCACCTTCTCGCTCTGCATCGAGGTTCTCCTGCTGCTCTACAGCGTCCTCCATGTTCGCCTCTACGCCTCCGTCCTGCTGGGGTTTCTCTACTCCGTCTTTTTGAGAGTTTGGGCTGGCTGCACTTGACCCAGGTAGGGGAGAGGTGGAACCTAGCCTCTCCATCTGACTGGGATACGCTGAGCTGGTTGGGCCCGGCCAAAGCCCTGCTCCACCTCTGTGCCCACGCTATCGGCATCCACCTGTTCATCATGTCCGAGGTGCGCTCACGCAGCACCTTCCTGAAGGTGGGACAAGCCATCATGCACGGCAAAGACCTGGAGGTGGAGAAGGCCTTGAAGGAGCGAATGATCCACTCAGTTATGCCCAGAATTGTGGCAGATGAACTGATGAAGCAGGGCGATGAGGAGATAGGAGACGGATCTGTCAAACGTTACTCCACCAGTGGTGCTGCTGCCGCCATCTCCAGCCCTAAAAACAATAAGCGCAAGAAAACGTCCATCCCACGAGGCCAGATCATCTTCAGGCCCTTCAACATGAAGCGGATGGAGCCCGTCAGCATCCTCTTTGCGGACATCGTGGGCTTCACTAAAATGTCTGCCAACAAATCTGCTCACGCCCTCGTAGGACTTCTGAACGACTTGTTTGGACGTTTCGATAGACTCTGTGAGCTCACCGGCTGCGAGAAGATCAGCACTCTGGGGGACTGTTACTACTGTGTGGCTGGTTGTCCTGAGCCCAGGGCAGATCATGCGTACTGCTGTGTGGAGATGGGCCTGGGCATGATTCAGGCCATCGAGCAGTTCTGCCAGGAGAAGAGGGAGATGGTGAACATGAGGGTGGGCGTCCACACTGGCACTGTGCTGTGTGGCATCCTGGGAATGAAACGCTTCAAGTTTGACGTCTGGTCGAATGACGTCAACTTGGCCAATCTAATGGAGCAGCTGGGCGTGGCCGGGAAGGTCCACCTGTCGCAGGCCACCGCCAACTTCCTGGACGACCGCTACCGGCATGAAGACGGACAAGTCAATGAGCGAATCGGGCAGAGCGTGGTGGCCGACCAGCTCAAAGGTGAGTGCTCTGTGAGATTAAATATAAATGTTGTCTCTTTGTGGTGGCACACAGAGTGGAAAAGTTAGATTGTGTCTCAAACATTAATGTTTGATTCAAGGTCAGCAGCAGGTGTTACAAACTGTCTTGTTTTGGCTCCAAATGAGACGTTTGGCTGCAGTTATTTCACCTGGAGTCCATGAGCTTTGACCTCTTTATACACTGAAGGTTCTGTCCTGTAGTTGTCCTCTACCATCTGAGGAAACGTGTGCTTCTGGCAGTACTTCACCCTCCAGGTTCATCAGAGAGGCAGGGAGTGTTTCCATCATCAAGGTGGACGAGGGTTCAGCATCATGCGTCCTACCTGGTGCTGTCGGTACCATGTGGCTGTAGAACAGACGGACGCCATGTTGGTTCCCTTCCTCCCCTCCATCCTCTGCCCCTCTCTGTTCAATTACTTTCCCTCCAGACGTCCTCAGTGAGTCCTGTTCTTCTAACCTCGCTCTGAACCTCAGGGATTGCTTTACAACTTAAAGGGACTGTCCTTCTAATAGAGATGTGCCTGCAGCTTCACCTCCGTCTCGTCTTTCCTCCGTCTCTGGAAGTGCTTGACTGCAGCTTTTATTTCATATATTTATGCAAATGGCCTCAGTGTGACTAAATGTTGCCTTAATGGCTCTTTTCATCATTTATTCTTGCCGATCCATTATCACCCAGTGTAAGTCAAGTGACGGCGTCTGACTAAGGTACTGCAGATGGCGTTCATCTGCCCTTTTCAATTAGCATTTCAGGTTTATTTTTGTTTCGCTGTGCTGCCTCCAAGGCTGCACGTCCGATTTTGTCAAGTGCATTTTAGTCAGGGATTAGCATGAACTGGCAATTCACACAAATTAGCAAGTCAAGTGTACACAGAAATGATTATGAGTTTATTCATATATCCACAGGATTCCTCACGAACGGAGTCATTTCCTCCTGAAAATCAGTGGAGCAACAAGACGGAGGGAAAGTTCCTTTTGTTTACCAGCCAGCAGCAGTGATTTATGGGCCTTGGTTTCCCCTCATCTCTTAGATTAATGAGCGGCTACCACTCTTGCTCCCTTTTTTATTGTGTTGCCCAGAGTGTGATCGCCCTCCTCCTCGTCTGTCTTCTTGGTCTTCTGGCCTCCATCATGCATTCAGCCTCCTCCAGAGATTTATCCTCTCCCTGCAGATTGGCAGTGGCAGTGAGAGAGCTGGCTGTCAGGACCGAGCTGCTGTGAATTCCCTCCAGTCTGTAAATCAGTGGAGTAAACTGCAGCCAGGCGTGGATCAGCTGCTCTGGTCCCCGCTGCCCGACACCCATCTCTGAGCACCATGTATTTTTCAGCCCCGTTCTGTGATATTTTAGTGTTTCCCACGTAGGTTTTGGCTCCTGTGTGTTTTTACAGTGATGCTATCACTTTTTTGTCTCTTCCATAGGTGTTCAAAAGTTCATACTTCCTTATTTGTAGCTTCCTTCAGTCGGTGTGAGCTATTTCTGGTCATTGTAGCCGAGGTTCTCCTGGCGTGGAGCCATTTGTGGTCAGCCGAGTGTTCCAGATGCATCCTGTTGCTTCCTCCTCGAGGCCTCGGCGGTTTTACCAACAAATGTAAATGCTGAGGCTCAGTTTACATCCCAGTGATGACAGGGAACAGGTCTGATAGTGTTGCAGGTATCTACAAGCTGGAGTCCTTTCTCTGATAGTTTAGAATTAGAATTAGAATGGCTTCATTGTCATCATACATGACAAAAATAGAAATAGCTTCTGCTGGACGGTGCACAACAACAAGCAATAAGAAATAAAATATCAACATTAAATAATAAAGTCAAATGTACATATATAACAAAACAATCTTAGTTTAGGTTGTATAGTTTTATCTCTGTGTAGATCCTCAGGCATCAGGTCATGGTGGTCGTAGGAGCGTCAGTAGAAACCAACCAGACTTCTCTGGTAGGTTCTTGGAGATGTTCCACCTGCTGAGAGGTGAAACGTCTCCAAGAACCTACCAGAGAAGTCTGGTTGGTTTCTACTAAAGCTGCTGTTGTAGAGTATTTATTGTGAATATGAACAATAGAAGTGGAGGAGCAGAAGAATGGGTTCCTTCATTGTGGGATCTCAGGCAGTTTTTTCATCTAATACCCGTTTGTTTTGCTGGATGAAGCTGCCACAGGTAACAGTGCCATGCCTTTCCTGTTCAAGGTTTGATCTGACAGCGATACAAAAAGGTGCAAGGAAAAGAAACACACAACTGAGGGGTGTTGTCCTTCTGTATGGCTGCAGGAGACTGGGCTTGGGCAGTGATCCCCAGCGTTAAATAAATCAGCTTCATGGGATGCTAGTGGGACAAGAGGACAAAAAGGGAAAAGAACAAAAAACAACAACAACATGAATGCTATCAATTCATTGATTGATAAGTCACTGACGCTGTTTCAAATGATTTCTTCCAGTTTTATACTGTAGTGAAACCCAAAGTTACTCCGTTTGAGACTCTGTGGAGAAGCTGGACCTGGAAAATAAGACTAAAATGATGAATTATTAATGAGGTGAATTCAGCCAAAGGTTCTGGCCTTTAATAGACAAACTAATTAATTGAGAAACATATAATCAGAGGAAGAAATGTTTGGTCAGCCTTCTCTTGAACGTATCACGGTTTACTACAGAGGCAGCTCTCTGTTTGTCTCTATGATGGCTGCACATAAGGCTGCTTGTTTTCTACGTTTCCTTACTGGAAACCGGAGCTATATTTGGCTCTATCTCCCTGGAAAGTACGTGTCAATGTCTTTCCTTTGTGCTTAATGCAGAATGATGGCACCTGCAGAAGATTATCCTTTGGAGACTGTCAGCGTGGCCTGATTATTTCTCTGCTGATGACAAAAGCACCAAACGCCGTTCTCCTCTCCATCTGGAAGCCATTGTTTACAGGGAAAAGAAGTGATTCTTGGCTGTTGTTAGCTGAGGATTTTGTGTGCTACGGTAATAATGACACAAACACATCTTTGTAGCGCTCTCCTTAAGCTCTCACTACAGTAGTATCAGAGATTAGCAACAGCTGTCTGCAGTAATGCTGCTGTAGTGGCTCAGACAGACATGTTTTTATAAATGAAAGTGTGAAAACTATCTGACAAAGCAAAAGGTGTCGCTTCTGACAAACCTGAATCGTCATTGAATTCACAGTGAGGCTGGAGCATCTTCACTGCGCTCAGACAGACACACTAATGACCCACATTTGGACTGAAAAGTGGTTCCACCCATGTCATCACTGAGGTACCGGTCCAGTTCCTGAGAACACTGTGGTATTCTACATTCATCTACAGTTCTACAGTTTCATTTATCCAAAAACATCCATCTGAGAGCAGATCCAGCACCAGGGAGGATCTAGTCAGGAGAAAGGTCCATGAACAGGTTCTAGTGATGATTGGACCGTGGTGTCTACAGGACGTCTGCCTGGTTAAAGGTGTTCAGAGAAGATCTGGTTTCTAGTCTTTTCTTAAAGACTGAACAGAGTCTGGTAACTGGTTCAGGTAGGAGGAGGTGTTTTCATTGGAGTCCAGAACTAGACAGCAGCTGATCAGGTGTGGAGTTCAGTTCTTCATGGAGAGGATGTTCAGCGGATCCAAAGAGGACTGAACGTTGGTCTGAACAGGGAATTTTAAAGCAACTGTTGATGTAGTGGACATAGCTAATGGATAAAATGACTGTTCTATTTGGAAACGGCTGATTTTTAATTCAATTCAATTTTATTTTTATAGCGCCAATTACTGTCGTGGTCTTGCTCCAGCTTCTGCCCTTCTTCCTCCTTTTTTTCCTTTTCCCCATCATCGCTCATCCATGTCACCATGTCATGATTCATGTCAGCTCTGTTGTTTTCAGCTGTTTGGTTTTTGTTCTGTTTCCTTAGTTCCGTTCTCAGTTGTATAGTAGTTTAGATTCCGGTTAATAAAGCCCCATTCCTGATCACCAGTCTGCCTGTTTGTGCCTGCGCCTGGATTCTCCAACCTCCCCGTAACAATTACAGTCAGATTGTCTCAAGACGCTTTACAGAACCCGTATGCCTGAACCCCAGAGCAGCCTAAAGACAACAGTGGCAGAAAAACACCCTTTAACAGGGAAAAAACCTTGATCAGAACCCGGCTCTGTATGAGGGGAACCATCTGCTGCTGGAAGGAGGATAGAGAGTAAATATCTCCATAGGGGTACAGAGGAACATTTCAGCAACCATCACTCCTGTGTTCTAATGCTACATTGTGTTAGCTAATGGTGCTGAAAGGCTCATTGATGGTTAGAAAACCCTTGTGCAGTTATGTTAGCACATGGATAAAAGTGGGAGTTTTCATGGAGAACATGGATTTATCTGGATGAACCCAAACTTTTGAACGGTAATGTAGGTCCCATTAATAATAATTTTAATCTATAAACAGCTGCAGTCTTTAAAGGAGCTTAAAGTGACGACATGTTGTGGTAGGACTTAGTGCACAAACAGTCATTTGGTTTAGCAGCGTCTTGTTGCTCATGAACATCATCATCTGATGAATCAGAAACATCTCCACTGTGGTGATGTGAAGAACACTGTCATTCATCTGAGCTTCTCACAGGTCTGTTGTAGGACCGTGCTGCCTCTTCATTACGTCCAGAGTTCTCAGTGACAGCAGCATGTTCTCAGGTTGGTTTGGACCTGTCACCTTCCCTCCTCGTCCAGCTCCATCCAGGATCACCTTCTAATTAAACCAGACTGGGTAATCTCCTTGGCTGAAGTGATTACAGTTTTTTTTTTCAATTGCTAACAAGCATTGGTCCAAACTGAAGTCTCATGTTCAAAACTCTTAACAGTCTGCATTTCCATCATGTATCTCAGCTGAACAGTTCATCTCATCCCCAAAACTGTTTCTCACCAACAAAACGCTTCATTCATGTCTCAAAATAAGCTCATTCAACCACAGCACTAGAAAATAGTCTCACTTTGGAAACAAACGCTGTCACTCTGAGCACACTGAACCACAAAATACCAACAACAGAGAGCATTACATGAAATACATTGTAACCTTTCAAGTTTGAATGATTTCTTTTTAGATAAATCAGTATTTTATTATAAAATAAGGTCTTTGCACTCTGATTGTTCTAAATTATTGTATTTTTTTGCAACAAGAATGAATCAGGAATGCAGCAGTTTACTTCAACATTTACGTATCTTCTCTGTGCCTTTGCATCGGTACTTTGGGACCTTACAAAAAATAAAAAGTTTACTGTAAACAAAAATAAAATGCAGAATCTCAGAATTCAGGGGCAGAATAGAAATCAAGAGATAAAAGTCAAAAACCAACAACACATGTACACTGTATACTGTAACATTCACACCCTGTCGTCTGCATTTGGCCTCATGTTTCCATCCATTACATCTGATGTCTTCTCTGATGCATTGTGGGTAGAACCTTTCTGTCTCCTTCTATACAGTTTCTGATGAGGCCAAACACAGATCACCTGAATCGGTTTTACAGCTGACTACTACACTCAGCTGTGTTTGGAATTACATCATCTTTTTATTTATTTTTATTGTCAATACTTTAATATGGTTTTCCATAGATTTTAAATGTGGCTGCAGCAGAAATTCCTCATGTATTTCCCCCCATCATTCTGTTCTGATTGTGTTTTTTACAGTTTTGAACACAGTATGTTAGCATTTGAACAATGTGCTGTAAAGGTCAAGTGTTCTGCAGGAGGTGAACTAGAAACTGAGAAAAGAGTTCATGAACTGTGGTGACTGTGGTCACTGAATGCATTTTGTGTGAAAGCAATGAAAGTGATTCACAGTTCAGTCGGCATTCTGTTTTGCAGACCGTTAAGAGTTTTGAACATGTGACTTCAGTTTCCACCAATGTGTGTTAGTGATAAAAAAAAACCTGTAATGTTAGTGATTCTCCAGGATCGTATCTTCTCCCTGTGGCCGGCTGTAGTCCTGACCCCACAACACCTCAGCCTGCCACCGGCCTCGTTAACACAACAGATGATATTGATTGGCTGTAATGAGGCTGAGATTGTTTATGATGAGGCAACAAGGAGATGACAGCAGAGCTTCTCGTGTCATGTAGATACCACAGAGATGATTGGTGTTCTGATGATAGGATTTGTCCCAGTTCCTGGTCCATCCTGAAGACCAGAACAATGATTGGTTTCATGGTGATTGATTGGAACACAGAGCGGATGATGAATGTTCTGCTCTCTGTCTCTGTTAGTTATCAAGGTAGCCATTCATGCTTCAGGGAGACTCACGTGCACACGCACACATGCACTTCCACACATTCCTGCCTCGCTGTGAACGCTGCTCCAGAGGGACGTCAGGAGAAAATGACTTCTAATAGCTGCTGGCAGTGACCTCTATCAGGATGAATGAGACGGTCTGAGGTTGAAGGAGCAGAGAAATGAAGGCAGACCAGGAAACGGGGTTAGTTCTGGTCCAGTGCTTCTCCACAGGCCTGGTTCTGGTCCAACACAGGTTCGTAGTAAAGAAAGACATCCGTGTTACCTCAGTACACCTGAGCCCTACAAGTAGTAGCAGTGTGTGTGTGTGTGTGTGTGTGTGTGTGTGTTCTATCTATAGCAGGGGCGTCAAACATGTGGCCCGTGGGTCAAATCCGGCCCACCAGAGGATCCATTCTGACCCTAGGATGACTTTACAAAGAGTAAAAACTGCAGAGCTGAAGATGAATCCTTAGTGTGGACATATTTAGAGACGCTGAACGTTGTGGGATAAAATGGACAAACTGAATCTAAAAGGACAACTGAACCTTTTCCTGAACAGTTCAGTTTGTTGATGAGTCGATTCAGGAGGTCAGGATTACCGCACAGATGTAGAAATGAATGTAAATTTAAAATCATTTCTTGTGTTATCATTCAGTTCCAGATCGCTGAGACGAAATGTTCTGTCTTTGATAACCTGATCTGGAAGCTGTAATGTAAAAATGATAAACTGATTCCCTTAAAACGTTCAGGCTGTTCATGATGTTTTATAGGAGAATAGTTCATAAAATGTTTCAGAATGGACTATTTTTAGTAGAACAAAGGAAATATTAGGAGTTGTGGTTATTTATGGGTTGTTATGATGTGATTGTACTGGTCCAGATCACTTCAGATCAGATGTTTCCCCTGAACTAAGAGGAGTTTGACGTTCTGGTCTAGATGCTCCTCTACTCGACAGGAAGTTAAATGTTTTGTCTTTTCCACTCGGCTGTCCTCTCCTCCTCCCAGCGTTTAAGCGAATCCCTGGCATGATGTTGGTCCAGACGCTGAGCCCAGATCAGTATGCGTGCTCAGCGTTAGGAGGACGGGGGTTCGATGGTGGAGTGGCTGACTGCTGAGAGGGCTACACTTAGACAGCTGTTATAAAGAGGGCAGTACGTAAAAACCTGGACCTGGTAGAGGAGGACTGAAGCTGCTGTGTGTTTGTGCAGAGACCAGTGCTCCCTCGAAAACCTCGGCTCTGCTTAATGGCGTCATACATCACACTGCGTTGTTCTGTACTGTATTATGGTTCAGCACAGCACGGCACCCTCGCCCGCGGCAACGCAATCTCACCATTTATCATCGTACTGAATGAGTCTGCAGAGCCTCAGCAGCCCTGGTCCTGCTCTGCAGACACGGCTCCTGGAGGTCTATGGTGCTGAGATCATTCAGGTTATCTGCTGCATCACGCCGTTAGTCAGCAGGACCGCTACACCTGGACGTGTTCATCAGGGGTCACACTGGTGGCTTCGTCCCAGCAATAAAGGATTTAGACTCAGAGGGTGGAATGAGGTCCTGGATCAAGAGCAGGAAAATCTGAAAGAACTGGAGGTGGTTTTATCTGGCAGCAGGAGGAGGTTTCTGTGGAGGATTAGTTTAGAAATTCTCTTTATGATGCCGGGCTCCAGACAAGACTCAGAGGGCTCAGACCCCTCAGACCTCCAGACCCCACAGACCCCTCAGACCTCCAGACCCCACAGACCCCTCAGACCCCTCAGATGCCCACAGACCCCTCAGACCTTCAGACCCCTCAGACCCCTCAGACCTCCAGACCCCACAGACCCCTCAGACCCCTCAGATGCCCACAGACCCCTCAGACCTCCAGACCCCACAGACCCCTCAGACCCCTCAGATCCCCCAGACCCCTCAGACCTTCAGACCCCACAGACCCCTCAGACCTTCAGACCCCTCAGACCCCTCAGATCCCCCAGACCCCACAGACCCCTCAGACCCCACAGACCCCTCAGACCTTCAGACCCCTCAGACCCCTCAGATCCCTCAGATCCCCCAGACCCCACAGACCCCACAGACCTTCAGACCCCTCAGACCCCACAGACCCCTCAGACCCCACAGACCCCTCAGACCCCTCAGACCCCTCAGATCCCCCAGACCCCACAGACCCCTCAGACCTTCAGACCCCTCAAACCTTCAGACCCCTCAGACCTTCAGACCCCTCAGACCCCTCAGACCCTTCAGACCCCTCAGACCTTCAGACCCCTCAGACCCCTCAGACCGTCAGACCCCTCAGACCTTCAGACCCCTCAAACCTTCAGACCCCTCAAACCTTCAGACCCCTCAGACCTTCAGACCCCTCAGACCCCTCAGACCCTTCAGACCCCTCAGACCTTCAGACCCCTCAGACCTTCAGACCCCACAGACCTTCAGACCCCTCAGACCCCTCAGACCTTCAGACCCCTCAGACCCCTCAGACCTTCAGACCCCTCAGACCTTCAGACCCCTCAAACCTTCAGACCCCTCAGACCCTTCAGACCCCTCAGACCCTTCAGACCCCTCAGACCCCTCAGACCTTCAGACCCCTCAGACCCCTCAGACCTTCAGACCCCTCAGACCTTCAGACCCCTCAAACCTTCAGACCCCTCAGACCCTTCAGACCCCTCAGACCCTTCAGACCCCTCAGACCTTCAGACCCCTCAAACCTTCAGACCCCTCAGACCAGGGGTGTCAAGATCCGTTCCTGGAGGGCCACTATCCTGCATGTTTTAGATGTTTCCCTCTTCCAACACAGCTGATTCAAATGATCAGGTTCGTTATCAGGCTTCTGCTGAGCTTGATGATAAGCTGATCATTTGAATCAGGTGTGTTGGAAGAGGGAAACATCTAAAACATGCAGGATAGTGGCCCTCCAGGAACTGAGTTTGACACCCCTGCCTCAGACCCTTCAGACCCCTCAGACCTTCAGACCCCTCAGACCCCTCAGACCTTCAGACCCCTCAGACCTTCAGAGCAGCTGTCCTCCAGGCTGAGACCTCCATCTGCTCTGACGGAGATCAGCAGCTGTCTGTCTGATAAGAAGTCTCAGCAGCTGACACGGCTCAGCCTGGAGAACACGCAGCACATGTAGCGTGTGGAGTGGAACATGTTACACAACATGTCGTCCAGCACACACTGTTCTCATTTCAGTTTAGTCCAGGTGGAGGTGAGGACACAGAACTAAACCAGTAGTGGTGAATAACATGCAGGAGATTGTTGGTTACAGGATGGACGTCGTCTCTAGTTTTAATAAAACGTCCAAAACTGGAGGACATTTTACCTCCCTTTGTAAATAATCCATGCAGAAAATATTAAAACATGCAGTAGTTGTGTAAATGTAAAAAAAATAGGAGAAAAGAATGTTTAAAATATTCTAAAAATACCAAATAAATCTGGAGTTCCCCTAAAATGTCATTTTTCTCTGGTCCCACCCCCTGATGACCAAACTGGATCTCTAATAAAACAGTAAAACTAAAATTTAAATCTCCTTTTTTTTAGGTTTTATTTTTTTCATTGATGTCTCTGTAATTGTGGGAACATTTTTTAATCAACAAAATATTTTAAATAATAATTATTATAACCTGTTGACGTTTTTGTTGTTTTCTGGCTTGTTTTTGCCGTTTACATCCTCAAACAGTTTTCCTAAAGAATGTGTAGAGCAAAGCTATGTCCTCTCTTCTATTTTCCATCTTTTCATCCATTGTCAGCCTTGATTGAATGTCTCTCTCTACCTCATATTATCAGGATCAGACTCATTCTTTGGACTGGTTTCCATCAGTCAGTTTGTCCTCTTGGTCAGCAGTAACAGCTAGCTAAATATCTAGCTTCTACTGCTGAGAAAAAGATCACATTAGCATGGATTAGCAACCCTGTTACTGTGATTAGAGTAGGGTTAGCAAACAGCACAGAAAACATGGAATAAAAATGCTACCATTGATGTGGAAGCTGAACCAATCAATACCTATTATTGATGAATATGGAGCAGAACACTGGAGAAGAGCAGGTTTATTTTTCAAATGTCCACCAGTTTGGATGCTTCCATGTATTAATATGATGATGATGTGACTCCATGTGTTCTGCTGCAGTGAGGATGGTTCAGTAATACTCTAGTACTTTTACTAGAGTATTACTGAACCATTCATAATGTAATTTATAAAGTTTAGTACACATTTTCTTTGTCTCAGTTTTATGAAAGTTAGTTGACGTTGTTAACCAGTCAGTCTGTTCAGATAAAACCTGCAACACTTCAGATCATTTAGTGATCATTCAGTCAGTTCGTTTTCAGGAACTGTTGGTCTGGTGGAGCCACAAATGTCTGTGGACTCTGGGAACGATGGAACGTTTTCATTTGCTAACGATGACTCGTCAGAAAGGGGAAGTTTATAGTTTTCAGCTGTGACTGCTGACGTCATTGTATGAAACAGAAATATAAATGGAGGGTTTATCAGTGTGAACATGGATGGGAATGCGTGTGTCTGTGTTAGCTCCCAGTAAACTGTTGGGTTGATGCATGGAGCCTCATCGATCTGCTGGGTTGAGGTGTTCTCTGACTGATGCTGGAATAATTAGCCTGAGAGCTGCAGGACGATTTATCGTCTCCTGAAGAGTAGCGGCATGCAGACGTGTTTACTCCAGTTTGGCTCTTCCACCGCCTCATAGAGGACAGAGCTGCAGTAGAACCACCAGAGAGTCATTCAACACCCTCACACAGCCGAGCTTCTGCTGCTTTCTAGGAAAAACGAGGAGCAGCTGATCTGCTGCCAGAGATCAGATCGGCCTGGCAGCCGGCCAGGTGGCCAGGTTGAGGTGGTAGGAGGCCTCACATATGCAGATGTACCGAGAAGATCCAAGATCAGCTGCTACATCTTCAGACAGACACTGGTTTACCTTTGAGAGAGTTACAGAAGAAACGAAAAGCAAACAGTGAAGGAAAGAGATAACAGAAAGATGGATCACACACACACACACACACACACACACACACACACACACACACACACACACACACACACACACACACACACACACACACACAGGGCTTGCTCAGGCTAATTGCCATGGCAACAGGCTGTTGAAGGGGTGAGGGTCAGGCGGTGCTCTGAGGACAAACTGACTTCTTTCAGCTGAATCTCTGCTTCACATTGAGGAGAAGCTGAAGGAAGTTTTCTTTTTGTGAGAGGAGCAGAACTGAGCCAAACACGTGCAGCGATTCTCCTCTGAATTTGAAGCGAACATCTGTAAACCCTGAAAGAAGCACAGGAGAAGTGAAAGCATCCGGAGCTTTCTCAGTGAGCTGAGGTTCTCCTGGTGGAGCTGCTGAGGTTCTCCTGGTGGAGCTGCTGAGGTTCTCCTGGTGGAGCTGCTGAGGTTCTGGTGATAAACTGTTATCAGGAGTCAGTGATGCCTCCTAAGCTTTTTTCTTTTGTGATCAGAGGAACAGAACATACCAGAACTCCTCTAACAGATGCAGCAGCAGCTTCTCCTGACAGATGGAGCTCAGTCTGAAGGCCACACCTCCACCTCCACACAGCCCAGCACTTACTCCTGCAAACACCCACTCATGTAGCCCCTCATGTCCCCTCAAGTCCCTTCAAGTCCCCTCATGTCCCCTCATACAGCCCCTCATGTCCCCTCATGTCCCCTCAAGTCCCCTCATGTCCCCTCATGGCCCCTCATGTCCCCTCATGAAGCCACTCATGCAGCCCCTCATGTCCTCTCATGTCCTCTCATGCAGCCCCTCATGTCCCCTCATGTCCCCTCATGGCCCCTCATGTCCCCTCATGAAGCCACTCATGCAGCCCCTCATGTCCTCTCATGCAGCCCCTCATGTCCCCTCATGTCCCCTCATGCAGCCCCTCATGTCCCCTCATGTCCCCTCTTGCAGCCCCTCATGTCCCCTCATGAAGCCACTCATGCAGCCCCTCATGTCCTCTCATGCAGCCCCTCATGTCCCCTCATGTCCCCTCATGCAGCCACTCATGCAGCCCCTCATGTCCCCTCATGAAGCCACTCATGCAGCCCCTCATGTCCCCTCATGTCCCCTCATGTCCCCTCATGAAGCCACTCATGCAGCCCCTCATGTCCCCTCATGTCCCCTCATGAAGCCACTCATGCAGCCCCTCATGTCCCCTCATGCAGCCCCTCATCCCCTCATGTCCCCTCATGCAGCCCCTCATCCCCTCATGTCCCCTTATGCAGCCACTCGTTAGTGTGCACAGCGGTGGGGTGGGGGGTGGGGGGGTGATAAATGGCTGTGTGAATTATGAATGAGGAAAGATGGCGGGGAGCCGACGCCTGCTGCAGCACTCAGTATGCACGCATTAACGTGTGTGTGTGTGTGTGCGTGTGCATGTGGGTTTTCCTCTGAATACTCGGTCCATATTTGTCTTGGAGTATTTTATTGCAGGACTTGCGGCTGGACTGAATGTCAGAGCATCTCAGTGTTTCTGTCTCATCCCTCCTGTGTTGAATAAGACGTTCATGTAACGCTCTTCCTTTTCCTGTATTAACTTCCTTCTCTGTGCACATTTTCTATAGCATACAGTGTTTAATGTCCACCAGGACATATTCTTACATTTTTACATCTTGTTGCACAGTTTTTTGTTGTATTTTTATTTACTTTACATCAATATAATCCTTATATCCCAAGTTTTAATAATATTTAAAGACTTATGTCTTGACTAATACAATAAATTAGCCTAGCCGCGCTAGACAACCCACGGCAAAGAATTTAATTCTCTGCCAGGGTCAACAACAAAAACGACAACAGTGGTTGAGCTCCATTAGCACCGACTCTGAATAATCTTTCTGTTAACATGTCTGTAATATACTTGAGCTTCACCCATTGACTGTATAAATAAGGCTTCACCCAACTACCGCATCCTCTGATTTCCGGCGCTTCAGGAGTCTATTCGTTGCGTTGATTGGTTGTATACCTACCCAATTGCTGCAGAGTGATTTGATAGACAACCTTTTAGCCCGCCTCCCTCCCTGTTGAGAGTTCCTAGACCCTTGTGTCTTCAGAGCTGGGTCTAGCGCGGCTAGGCTAACAATAAATAGCTTACAAGTGCAATAAACCTAAAAAAAATGTTTTTTTGTTTTTTCACATATATTTCAGAATACAGACACAGCATAGCTGCATCCCCCAGATCAGTAGAAAAGTTGCACATTATCCCATGGTCTGTTTATAGAGGTGTTTGATGTTCTGTGTCTTTATTGTGTGTTTTTACAAACCATCACTGCAACCAAAAGGCTCTGAGACCTGGAGAATGTGTGAAATGTTCGTCTGACTCCCAGATTTATACACAGAAAGAACGATGGATCTGACCTGGTTTCACATCTACCACCAATCAGAATTATGGCTGCTCTGGGCTCTGCAGGGTTAAACAGGACCTCTCTAAAGTCTGGACAGGAAATCTCATTAACTATAGTTTCTGTGCCTCCACGGATTAAATATGGCTATTATATTAAATATATATTTGATTAATTATGAAGCATATATTTAATATAATATATTTAAAAATTAATATATTGAATAAAATGTTGTATTTGTTGCTATGAGTCCAGACTTTAGGGACACCCTGTACGTCTTTAACCGTCCTCCTTTCCCTGTCTTTAATGCTGTGTAACTCTACATCAGTCATAAAACAATAAATTAGTTTTCCAGATTTTTTTTAGAGCTTTCTGACTTCCCATCTGCCCCAAGCTCATTTATTCCTGATGGAGGCATAAAAGTTAATATAAAATAACATATTTAATATTGTTTAAGTGTGTTTTTGGACATTGATAGAGGAGGAATAAACTATTAGGCAACGAGGAAAGCCCTCAGAGAGCTCAGTCCTCCTCCAAGGCCGCTCATCCTTGGATCATTTCCCACGGATGAAATTTTAAGAAAAAAATCATAGCAGAAGTCACAGCATCATAGAATGTGTCCATTTAATATAGATGTACCCACAAACAACATGACCTTATGCTGAGCACAGGTGTGTGTTCTGCATGTGTACGTTATGTACAGATACTGGATCACATGACCTAAATATGCAGCAGGAACTGATGGGACTCAGAAACACCCCCACAGTTTAATCAGTTGTTCCTTGGATCGTTTCTGATGGATAAGTCCTGATAAGTCCTCAGAGGTGGATTTGTAGTAGGATCGCAATCAGCTGATGTAGTGTTCACTGGTTGTCATGGTTACAGTGACACCTGGCAATGACACAGAATATTCGGATACCAAAATTAGTATCCGGATACTGCCGTAGCAAACGAATATTCGGATATCCGGGTCCAGCTCTAATAATAACAGGATCATCTGTATTAGGATCACATGGTTCCAGTCTTCCTGTGGATCTGTCAGTAACAGCAGCTTGGTCCTTACATCTGTGATGAAGATTGTTTTTAAGTCCTGGTGGCTGCAGATGGTGTTTGTGGTTCCAGTGCAGTTAGTCCAGTCTAGCTGCTCCTCCATCCTCAGACGTTCTATCTCCAGGAGCCTCCATGCTGTATCTGCTCCAGGCTGGCTGTAGGTGTGTTACTGAGAGCTGAGGACCTGATGTGATCCCAGCAGAGGTCATCCCATCCTGGCATCATGCTGGATTTCTTCCTGCCTCCGTGTTTGTTTTTGCTGCCCTCCATCTTGTGCTGCCGCTGCTGTTTTTAAATCTCACCTTCATCATCAGTGAACGTTTCTGCTCCGTTACTCTGAGCGGTACCGGCTAGTTCCTGGTGTTCCTCACTGAGCCGGGAACTTTAATGAACCTGAAAGTTCTGCAGGTCACAGAACAAACACCAGAGCAGAGCTGGTGTCCTGTTAGAACAGGAATGAGGGTTTTTAAGGTAAAGCTGAGGCTGTGTCCTGGTTTCCTCTGCATGGAGAGTCCTCAGGGAGCAGATCAGGTACGCTTTATCTTCAGCCACGTGACGGCGCCATGACTGGAAGTGCTGAGTGAGCAGAGTTTGGTGAGGAGGAGAGGGAGGCTGCCTCAGACACGTCTAATCGATATCAGAACGCTGCTTGATAACACCTCTGGATGACAAATCCAATTTCAGTTAAATCAGGACAGGAGGGCAGAGGAAAAGTCCTGACAGTTAATTAATCAGAGATGTGTTCCTTTTATGTTTTATTAGCAGAGTAACAGACTGACTCCCACTTTATATATTATCAGAGAACACATTAGAAACAACAGAATGTTATTAATCCCAAACCAAAGTTCAGAGATTTATCATTTTTATGATTTACAGACTTATCAAGAAGATATAAAACACAATTAAAGATGATATGAGAGATCTAGACAATAGGAATAAAGCCAACAAGATGAAAATGCAGAAAAAAAATCACAAAAAAGCCTTTTAATAAAACTATAAAAGATTAAATATCCATCCATTATCTAAACACCGTTTAATCCTCAGTGCGGACTGGAGTCTGTCCCAGCTGACTGAGGGTGAAGGTTCACCTGGACAGGTAACAGTCTGTCACAGGGCTACACATAGAGACAAACAGTCACACCTACAGACAGTTTAGAATCATCAATTCACCTCAACATGTTTGTGGACTGGGCTGCTCAATGGGCTAGTGGTTAGCACTTTGGCCTTGCAGCAAGAAGATCCCCGGTTCAAATCCCGGCCTGGGATCTTTCTGCATGGAGTTTGCATGTTCTCCCTGTGCATGCGTGGGTTTTCTCCGGGTACTCCGGCTTCCTCCCACAGTCCAAAAACATGCTGAGGTTAATTGGTTACTCTAAATTGTCCGTAGGTGTGAATGTGAGTGTGATTGTGTGTCTGTATGTGTAGCCCTGTGACAGACTGGTGACCTGTCCAGGCAGCAAACCAACAGTTTGCATTGAGCATAAAGGTGTTTTCATGTTAGAGTGACGGCAGTTCTTTTGACCTTCATATTTAAACAGTCAGTGACACATCGATTAAAGATTATTCCACTTTTATTTTGGAGCGAGACAAAATTAGAAATGATTTAAGAAAATCTTTGTAACAGACTGAGCTGCATTCAAGGGTAAATGTCTTGTTTCTGTGATGAAGGAAGCTTCCAGAGTGTGGATGTCTGATGTTCTGACTGATCTGTGGTCATTATGTGAGGGAGGAACAGGAGATGGCTCAACATTCAGACGGCAGGTGAAGGAAGATGGAGGACAGAAGAGAGGAGATGGAAATGAATGTGAGCTTCTGGGATGATGTCAGGGTGGAGATGAAGCCAGCGGATCTGATGGACGGATGGAGAATATCCAGGCCAGTGAGCAGAGGAGAGGCGTGGTGGAGGTTCTGGAGGGACGTCAGCTCAGAGTGTTGTTCTGCCAGCAGAGCGAGGCGGCTTGGAGCTCAGAATACAAAGAACACGAGAGACGGACTTTGGAGGGAAGTCAAGTGTTTCTATTGTGGCTGGAGAGAGCCGAGTAAAGCAGGAAGAACGCTCAGATGGAAATTCAGCTTTAATACCACCTCTGTTCACAGCAGAGGAACAACAGGGACGGATGTGGACTGGTTTGGTTGATTAGAACGGGACGACGGACCTCAGAGTGACAGAAAGCAGAGAAGAGTTCTGATGTAATTCAGTCTCATCTCAGTCCAGAGACACATTCAGACCATTTTCACTGACAAAAGAAAAAAATAATTTAGTACAACATATAAACCAAAGTTTCCAGCCTTCTGAATGAAAGGGAGCAGAAAGAAGAATAAACTGTTGGAATCTGTCCTTTATAACAAACCATCAGCTAATAATGAGCATAAAAACAAACTAAAGTCTGAGAGGCTGCAGACATTCTATCAGAGCGTATCTCAGAACAGACTCTGACTTACACTGACTGGTAGTTTATTTGTGAGCTTCATACATGATCTGCAGAACACTAGAATCTACTACGTCTGTTTTAATGAAGGAGTTACGGGTTTGTTGGATCTCTGTGTTTTTTAACTGATTAATCTTATGGTTCTTTTCTGTAAAATGAAAAGTGGAAGTTTGTCTTAGAGGCATTAAAACTTCAACCCAGCAGGTCAGATATGGAACAATCTGACAGTTATAGAACTTTTACAATACTTTGTGATCCAATAAATCCTTCATTTTGTAGAATACAACAACTGTTTTTGATATTTTCACTTTTGTATAATTAATATGTAATTTCCAGTTTAAATTCTCATCAACCAGGACATCCAAAGACTTAGTTTCCCTCATTTTTAATTTCACTTAATAGTGGTTTGATGTAAAACGATCGACCAATAAAATCTCAGCATAATAAACCATAAAAAACCACAGCTCCTAATATTTCCTTTGTTTTAGTGTAAAACAAGTTCATTCTGACAATATTCACATTTAATCTTTTTACAAAACATTATGAACAACCAGAACCTCTGTTGATGGTATTTATTATCTACTGTGGTATTTTTTAATGCTTTCTGATATCTGCTGATCTTATTTATTATTATTCTTTCTTTCTGAGGTGGTAGTAGTAAAATAAGTGACTGTTCCGTCCTGGTTCTCCTTCTGCTCGTCCTCCTCTCTTAGAAATATACGAGTTAGAGTAGCAGGCTTGTTTTTTAAAGCTCAGGTGAAGCTGCTTCTTCTGTAACCTGTCCTGAGACGTCCCTGTCTGACCGTCTGGAGACAGATTTAGCTGCTTCACTGAGTTTGGCGTGTCAGGCTTCATCTCCGTGTCAAATACGTGTAAAAACGATGACTTTTGGTCCCTCAGAAACAAATCTATGACCAACAACCACCAGATAAGTACAATTATTCAGCAGTTTACAAGAAAAGACTACATGCAGTAAGGCTTTAAAGAACAGTCTCAGATACTCAGCTTTATTCTGTGAGCCGCTGAACATCAGGCAGCAAACAAGACGAGAACTGAGAAATGAAGCAGGAACGCTGGGAAAATGCTGCTGGTATATCAGGAGGAACCTGTGAGGAGGAAAAATCCATCGTTTTAGACCAGAGATGCTTCTTTTTTTTATGTTGCTGCAGTTATTAGCTGCTAATGTCTGCAGATCCTCAATCATCCAGGTCATGGTGGTCGTAGGAGCTTCAGTAGAAACCAACTGGACTTCTCTGGTAGGTTCTTGGAGACGTTCCACCTTCATCCATTCATGTCCACATTTTGGATAGAGAGGAGTGAAGGAAGCCATCTATAACTGGAACATCACGTCTAAACAGAGGAGGGGGTTGATGGTTGTGTAGATCCAACACCAGCAAGAACCTAGTCAGGAGAAGACAACCTGGATGAGATCCATGAACAGGTTCTAGTGATGATAGGACCATGGTGTCTACAGGAAGTCTGCCAGGTTAAAGGTGTTCAGAGAAGATCTGGTTTTAGTCTTTTCTTAAAGACTGAACAGAGTTTGGTAACTGGTTCCACCACCAGCACCACAGAGGAGAAGAGTCCAGCTCTGGACCGGCCCTGGTGTGGAGGTGGATCAGGAACCTTTGGTTGGAGGGATGGAGTGTAGACCTGGATGAGAGTTCAGGTAGGAGGAGATGTTTTCATTGGAGTTTTGTATTTTCTGAGACGATCTGAACAGCGGGGTGACGTGCTGCTTCTGGCTGGTTGGAAACGAGATGTTCTGCTGTGTTCTGGATCATCTGCAGAGGTTTGACCTGCATGGAGGGAGGTCTCCAGTAAGGATCTGCAGAGGTCGGTCTGTGGAGGCAGACGGCTCGTTTCAGGGAATCATTTCTGATAAAGTGACTGCAGGGTTAGCCAGTGTGTAATCTCTGTTTGGATGAGGGTCACACGAGATGACTTCATCTGCAGAGCTGCTCTGAAGAGAGAAAAAGGTCAGGAAGCTTCACACTGTGGTTCCAGCTGATGTCTCCTGAACACCGTCCATGTGTCGCTCTGAAGGAGGTCCTCCACCTCGCTGACCTTGGGCTAACTGAAGAGCATCATTAGCAGAGCCTCTGGGCGTTATGGGCCTTCAAGTGTCCTGTCTGGTGCTATCAGCTGACAGAGAACAGGAGATAACCTTTCCCCATGAAAGCCCGCCACATTATCTCCCTCTCCAAGCCCTTTGTTCAGGACAGAGCAGAACAGAGGAGAAAAAACACTCAGCAAACAAATGACACACACACACACACACACACACACACACACACACACACACACACACACACACACACACACACACACACACACACACACACACACACATCAGATCCTATCAGCCTCCACTGAACAAACACAGAGAACACTAACACAAACCACTGCACCGTCTGAAGCTGAACTATTTACTAAAAACCAAAGACAGATCATTATTCTAAGGACAGAGATCCTGTTCACCACCGGGATAACAGAAGGACACCAGAAATAATTAACCCTGCCATGAATGTGAGCGGTGTAATGTCTTACAGCTTCATTTATCCACAGACGTCCATCTGAGAGGAGATCCAACCAGCTAGGATCAGTCAGATCACACTAGAACTAGTTTTATGGGTGTGAACCATAAATACTAAACTTTCTGGATGTTTGTCACACAGCAGCTCCTTTATTTCAACTGGATGATAAAAAATAAAGGATGTTGCTTTGTGACAAACATCCAAAAAGTTTAGAATCTACAGTTCAGAGCCATGAAACATTCTAGTGTGACGTCCGTAAATACAGAAGGGAGGTTATTAGAAACCCAGTAGAGGGAAGCAGGACTGCAGACATGCTCAGATCTACACTGTGATGTCAGGTCTGCCAGGTATGGAGCAGGAGGCCGTGAACAGGTGGTGCCTTCCTACCGCTTGGCTCTCCTCCCTCTGTGGCTTACTGGACATCCTGTTCCTGGACAGGAGGAACCCGATCCAGCAGGACAGCCTGTTTAGGACTTCATTACTGCAGGAACGACTCATCCCCTTCAGTCAGACAGCAAACATGGATGACACCAATCTCTGAGGGACTGATAGAGAAGGAGAAGCTGGTAGATACTGACCTCCTCCTCACAGCTGAACACTGAGCCCAGGTTCATGAAAGGACACGTTAAAAGGTGATCAATTTAGAGACGTTTGAATGCAGAGAGCTGCCAATAACACCCTGTACTCTGAATAACTCACATTACCTACCGTTCAGCAGTTCAGGCTCACTTAGAAATGCCCTTACTTCTGAAAGAAAAGCACTTTTTATCAATGAAGGTAACATTAAATGAATCCTAAATTCAATCTAGACATTTTTTTGTTTTTTTCCAACATATTTTTATTAAAGTCAGTTCAAGACAGGCAGTGCAGTTAGGATTCAGTTGACATTTTTATTTCCCCCCCAGAAACATTCAAACCCCAGTAGAACTTCTATGAGCTACCCTCCCACACCAACAGACTGAGCTCTTAGTTTAAAGACAAGAATCAAAGCGAGAGTGGAAAAGTCACAAAGGTAAAATACAAAAACTACATAAAAACAAATACATAAGCACATAAAAAATAAGTACATTTGAGAGTAGTATTACATAATAATAAGAGTACAAAATGACAAGACATAAAAGCAAAACAAATTAGCAGCAATGAATGTTATGTGTTTAGTCCACAAGTACGAAAGGAAGAACAGCAAAACCTGTTAAAGATAGAATCACACACACAAGGAAAAGACAACAAAAGTTTAGGGTCACTTAGAAATGTCCTTATTGTTGAAAGAAAGGCATTTTTCAGTGAAAATAGCATTAAATGAATGGTAAATCCAGAGTAGACATAGTTAACGTGGTAAATGACTATTGTAGCTGTAAACAGCTGATTTTTAATGGAATATCTCCATAGGGGTACAGAGGAACATTTCCAGCAACCATCACTCCTGTGTTCTAATGCTACATTGTGTTAGCTAATGGTGCTGAAAGGCTCATTGATGATTAGAAAACCCTTGTGCAGTTATGTTAGCACATGGATAAAAGTGGGAGTTTAATGGAGAACATGGAATTATCTGGATGACCCCAAACTGTTGAACGGTGGTGTAGCTATGTAGACTGTAGATCCTTGGTAAAGTTGACTTTATCCCGAACTTCACCAAGAATCTACAGTCTACTATCCCGAACTTTACCAAGAATCTACAGTCTACTATCCCGAACTTCACCAAGAATCTGCAGTCTACTAACCTGAACTTTACCAAGAATCTACAGTCTACTATCCCGAACTTTACCAAGAATCTGCAGTCTACTAACCTGAACTTTACCAAGAATCTACAGTCTACTATCCTGAACTTCACCAAGAATCTACAGTCTACTATCCTGAACTTTACCAAGAATCTACAGTCTACTATCCCGAACTTTACCAAGAATCTGCAGTCTACTAACCTGAACTTTACCAAGAATCTACAGTCTACTATCCTGAACTTTACCAAGAATCTACAGTCTACTATCCTGAACTTCACCAAGAATCTACAGTCTACTATCCCGAACTTTACCAAGAATCTGCAGTCTACTATCCTGAACTTTACCAAGAATCTACAGTCTACTATCCTGAACTTCACCAAGAATCTACAGTCTACTATCCTGAACTTTACCAAGAATCTACAGTCTACTATCCTGAACTTTACCAAGAATCTACAGTCTACTATCCTGAACTTTACCAAGAATCTACAGTTATGTTAGCACATGAATAAAAGTGGGAATTTTCATGGAATTATCTGGGTGATTCCAAACTTCTGAACAGTAGTGTATGTCTTTGTTAATTAAAGCTTCTGATCAGTGAAACTGTAGAACTGTAGGATGGGATCGTTCTAACATCCAGAGCAGCCTGAGGGGATGATGGATGTGGATTCCTGACTCTAAGCATGACTCATGTTTTTCCTTTTAAAGTGGAAATGAAGCCAACAGCACGTTTATTTTTATAGAAGACGATGCTTCGATGGACCTTCTGCGTTCTTTCTTCCACTGTCAGATCTCCTCTCTGCCTTCCACCTTTTCTTTTCAGTAAAACACAGATTATCTAGCCTGGAATACTTCATTAGCTTTAATAAGCTCTCCAGTGTTGGGGAATGGAGGCTGAATGGTCCAGTGGTTTCTGTTAGATGGCTTTGGTCCTCATCTTATACACTTTAATTATTCCTCAGCAGGCACCAACGCTTTTACAACAGGATTTGCATTAATCGTGACTCTAAATATATTAATAAATAATGAAATGTGACTCACACACGTCAGTATTTTTGTGTTCTTCAACCTGAAGAGGATGTGGGTCTCTCTGACTCAAATGATTATCTTCTTGGTAGTAATGATCTCAGTGAAAAGCAGTCACACCTCAGATTTCTACCTTCTTTGACAAAATGAGGCAGATTTTCATCATTCCACATCGTCTAACACCAGCTTAGAGAAAACAGCAGAAACCAGAGGGAGGAAAAGATTCCTGTTGACCGTTGAGGAGAAGCAGGGAGGGGTTTGATTAGCAGGTTAATGAAATCACTTTGTGTCTCTGGATCCGTCGTTGAGTCAGTTATAGTCTCATCGTCAAGCCTCTACAGCTCTCCTCTGTTTCCTGCTGCCTTCTCTGGTCTACATCTCTGCTGCTGTAAACGGCCTTTATTTCCCTGAATGTCCACCTGGCTGTCCACCAGATTCTCCTCCTCTCTCTGAGCTCTGACTGGTCTGGAAGCAGCTGGAAGACTCTCATCATGGTTCCTTTGTGTCGAAATGTTGCTTCATTGTTTAGAGTCTTAGAGACACGCTGATGCTGGATGTGTGGTTGTGAAGCAGAGTGTGGTGTGTGTTGGGGTGTGTGTTATGGTGTGTGTTGGGGTGTGTGTTTTGTGTCATCCTGGCTTGCTGTCTGAACTACTTCCTGCTCTCAGTGCTGGAGGCTGGACTCTGTGGATAAACACAGTCACACATTCTTACCTGTGCTGCTGACAAACACACCTGTTCCTGTGGCCGACCTGTCACAACACACAGAGAGGAGGAAGAGGAGTCCAGCCACCTGGTCTGTTCCCTGTGAGGTGAAGCTCATATTTAAAGCTTCTGACTGTCTGTAGCTGAGTCTGCCGGTCTGTTATGGATTCTTACAAAACTGGAGGGCGTTGGGGCTTCTAAATGTTTGAAAAATAAACCTTTTCTTCTCCAGTGTTCTGCTCCATATTCATCAATAATAGGTATTGATTGGCTCAGCTTCCACATCAATGGTAGCATTTTTATTCCATGTTTTCTGTGCTGTTTGCTAACCCTACTCTAATCACAGTAACAGGGTTGCTAATCCATGCTAATGTGATCTTTTTCTCAGCAGTAGAAGCTAGATATTTAGCTAGCTGTTACTGCTGACCAAGAGGACAAACTGACTGATGGAAAACAATCCAAAGAATGAGTCTGATCCTGATAATATGAGGTAGAGAGAGACATTCAATCAAGGCTGACAATGGATTAAAAGATGGAGAATAGAAGAGAGGACATAGCTTTGATCTGCACATTCTTTAGGAAAACTGTTAGAGGATGGAAACAACAAAAACAAGACACAAAATGGCAAAAACATCACCAGGTTCTGCTAACATGTTGTGTGACACATTACATCTATAATAATTATTATTTAAAATATTATGTTGATTTTAATAAATGTTCCCACAATTACAGAGACATTAATGAAAAAAATAAAACCAAAAAAGGAAATTTAAATTAGATTCTAACTGTTTTATTAGAGATCCAGTTTGGTCATCAGGGGGTGGGACAAGAGAAAAATGACACTTTAGGGGAACTCCAGATTTATTTGGTGTTTTAAAATATTTTAAACATTCTTTTCTCCTAGGTTTTTTAGTTTTGGTCTCAGGACAAGAACATTTACACAACTACTGCATGTTTTAGTCTTTAACACATGGATCATTTTAAATTTGATGGCTGGGACGTAGAATGTCCTCCAGGTCTGGAATGATCCTCATAGCTACAGAGTTGACAGAAGAAACCTACAGAGACCCACATGTCTGCAGGAAACGTTGGAATTGGTCAGTGGGAGAATCCTTTTACAGACAGCAGAGACTTTAAAATTCACCATTCTGAGCATGTCGAAGCATTAAGTAGTCTCTGAACTAAAGATCTCCACATTAGCTGGTTTGCTGGTCTGTTATCTTGATAAGAGTTTAGGGGAAGGTGTTGCACAAACACACACATGCTTGGTGGGCGTGATAGAAACACCAACATAGAGATAGAAGTGGGACAACGCAGGTGTTCAAATATTTGTCTGGGGCTGTTTCATGGTAATCACACATGAAGCCGGCATTATCCGTACATGAAAGATTAATTTTCTCATCATGGAAGCAGTCAGGCTGAGGGAGGATAAATGGGAGGAATTTAACACTTCTTGTCTAGAATTCCTCCTCAGGCTGCAGCAGAGGAACAGGTATGATGAAGAAACATGAGCTCGGGCAGAAGCATGGACCTGGAAAGAAGGGTTGTTCATACCGAGGTGTTCTATCATCTGCTGGGCTGTAAAAGACAGAAAATACACAAAAACATGCAGAGAGGCACCACACATGTTCATGTCCATGTGTATGGAAGTGAGAGTGACTCATGTCTATGACCTTTGCTGTTCCAAATGAGAGACATTGATATTCAGCGTTTATATAATTCACTGAGGGATGCTTCTGGGTCTCTGATGAATCCTCCAACAGCCCCACAGCAGCTTATTCCTGTTCCACCAACATCTGGAGATACATAAGAACCGAGCTCTCAGTGACATCCTCCCTCTTTCTTTGTCTCTATTCTTGAAAATTTCACCTTGTGTTTATAATGTTCTATTTGTTGTTTATAATATACTTTTATGCTGGCCTCATACGCTTGCATTTGAGCTGCTGTAATTGTTGATATATCCCCACTGTGGGATTAATAGAGTCTATCTCATCTCATCTCATCTCATCTCATCTCATCTCACCTTGTCTTGTTTTATCTCTTATCACATCGCATCGTAACTTATTATATTGTGTTGTACTGTATCACATCTTATCTCATTTTATATCTTATCTCATCTCATCACATCTCATTGTATCATATCTTGTTGTATCTCATCTCATTTCATCTCATCTTATCTTATTTGATCTAATCTATCTCATCTAGTTTTATCTCATTTCATTTCATCTCATCTTATCTCTTCTAATCTATCTTATCTTGTCTTATTTTATCTTATCTCATTTTTTCTCATCTTATCTCATCTCATCTTGTCTTATCTCATCTCATTTAATATGATCTCATCTTATCTCATTTTTCTCATCTCATCTCATCTTGTCTCATCTCGTCTTATCTCATCTCTTCTAATCTATCTTATCTCATTTTTCTCATCTCATCTTATCTCATCTCATCTTGTCTCATCTCGTCTTATCTCTATCTCCATGTTTCCGTCTCCAGGTCTAAGGACCTACCTGATCTCTGGCAGAAAGGTGGAGCCTCTGTCTCACTGCAGCTGCTCCCAGATGGGCTTATCTGGACCAGAACTTGCAGATCCGGCTCCTAGAGTTCTAACTCCTGATGGAGGACCGTCGGCCGGCCCACTTCCTCCAGACAGAGCCAAGGTGAGTGGGAACCATCTCTGTGTAAGGCAGCTCTGTTCATCTCTGTACATCTGAGCTGCCTGAGGACGAACACTGATCTCTGTGTTCTACCACAACCTCTGTGATGTTCTCCTCTGCCTGTATGTGTGTGTGTGGGCGTATCAGAAGCTTTGATAAATATTTTCTTTTTTTTCATTGCCATGCATCCATGGTTCTGTTTGATAACCTCATGCAACCTTCAGCGTCTTTGTTCATTTTCCTGGATGTGTGTAAATATGCTTCAATCTGAGGAGCGCTTTATTAAATCTGTAAGCGTGAAAATGTGAGACCTGAGCAGTGAGACGGCATTAACGAGGCGGTTATCCCAGCAGATGGTCCTCATAACGACTGACCTTTGCTGCTCATCAACCTAACATTCTTCCAAAGGAAATCTTTCACTTATCATGAACGGCCCGATCCTCACTCAGATCAGCTGGTCGCCTTTCTGTGCCGCTCTGAGTTTGATTCAGCTGAAAGTCTCACATAACGCTAGTCTGTATTGTTCTCCATAACTTCAGCTGCTCTGCTCTCCCTGCAGTCCTTTTAATGTTCTGTTCTGACAGCTTCCAGGATCTTTGTTTGCTATTTTTAGAATATTTTGGACGGTAAATGTTTGAACTGATTGCTGAGTCCTTCTCCTTTCCTAATGCTGTCAGACCAGAGTGATATCCTGACCACAGACTGCATATACAGTCTATGATCCTGACCTCTGACCTCTTAGTGACGCCGTGTTGTTCTTCTAGTTAGAGAAAATCTCGTTTCCTCTCTGGAGGTCAGCAGGTTCATCCTGCAGCAGACAGACGGGGATGGGGAGCAGTTCTTCTGGTCATCACGGCTCTTATGTGTCATTCTTAGAATTGTTCTTTGTGTTGACTGTGAGGATTCTCAGTCGTCCAGGTCATGGTGATGGTAGAAGTCAACTGGACAGAATCTCCAGCAGAAGTCCAGCTGGTCTCTATTGAAGCTCCTAACGTTTTCTGTGTGTTGTGAACCTCAGAGTTAGTGATTACACTGGAAAAGAGGAAGAATTTAAATAAAGTTCCAGTAGGACGATCATTCCAGAAGTGGCATTCTACATTTTACATCCCAGCCATCAAATTCCAAATAATCCATGTAGAAAATCCTAAAACATGCAGTAGTTGTGTAAATGTTCTTGTCCTGAGACCAAATCTATAAAAACTAGGAGAAAAGAATGTCTGAAAATATTTTAAAATACCAAATAAGTCTGGAGTTCCCCTAAAATGACATTTTTCTCTCATCCACCTGATGACCAAACTGAATCTCTGATAAAACAGTTAGAATCTAATTCAAATTTCCTTTTTTTGGTTTTATTTTTTCATTGATGTCTCTGTAACTGTTGGAACATTTTTTAATCAACATAGTATTTTAAATAATAACTATCATACTTGGAACGTGTCCCACAACATGCTAGCAGAACCTGGTGATGATATTTTTGTCATTTTGTGTCTTGTTTTTCTCATTTTTTGTTTTGTTTTTGTTGCCTTGCATCTCGTTTTTGTCATTTTGCATCTTGTTTTCATCATCTTCTGTCTTGTTTTTGTCATTTTCTGTCTTGTTTTTGTCATTTCCATCCTCCAGCAGTGTTCCTAAAGAATGTGCAGAGCAAAGCTATGTCCTCTCTTCTATTTTCCATCTTTTCATCCATTGTCAGCCTTGATTGAATGTCTCTCTCTACCTCATATTATCAGGATCAGACTCATTCTTTGGACTGTTTTCCATCAGTCAGTTTGTCCTCTTGGTCAGCAGTAACAGCTAGCTAAATATCTAGCTTCTACTGCTGAGAAAAAGATCACATTAGCATGGATTAGCAACCCTGTTACTGTGATTAGAGTAGGGTTAGCAAACAGCACAGAAAACATGGAATAAAAATGCTACCATTGATGTGGAAGCTGAGCCAATCAATACCTATTATTGATTAATATGGAGCAGAACACTGGAGAAGAGAAGGTTTATTTTATAAACATTTAGAAGCCCCAACGTCCTCCAGTTCTGGAATGATCCAGGTATGGACTGACTAAAAACCTGGAACACATTCTCTTAAACCTTGGACTGCTCTCCTAAATGAATGTCTGCAGTCCAGGATTGTGCTCAGATCTTCCAGCTCTCTGCTAGGACAGGTGCAGAGGGGAGATGTAGCAGCTAGAAGGAACAAAGAGGCAGAAAAGAATCAGTGGGAGTCCTCAGTATGGTAATGAGTTCACTCAAGCAGAGATCTCAGCTTCTTTTCAGGGTTTTCTGCCTATAAATGAGGATTCCTTCGTCTGTAGCTTTCTTCTTTTACACGGTTCACACTGAAGACATCTTTAGAGGCTTGATGAAGGACAGGGCAGGTGTGGTAGGAAAGGTTTAATGCTGCTCTTTATTCACAGGACCTTGTATTTATTATTCTGTTGTCCTGTTCCACAGACATTTCATTCTCTCACCAACATGAACACAGAGATCTGCAGACCTCCTACGAGCCTCCTGTTCGTCTGTGTCGACCTTCTGTTTGTCAGTCTCTCATTACCATACCGGTCTGATGAGGTTTTTACGATGAAGGACTTTCATAGCGCTCCTCGTCCGAGTTTTAATGACCTGTCTTGTCTTTCTGCTGCTGCGATGACGTGCACACACCCGTTGTTGTTTCATCATCACCATCTCTGCTGTCTTTGGCCTTTTTCTGCTCACATGTCCTCCCTGATCAGAATCTCTCGGTTTATTAGTTCTCTTTCTTCTTCCCTGCTGCAGTCGCCCTGTCTGTCTTGCAGCGTGGCCTTGATAGCCGGCGAGGATCGGGTTCTGGAGGAAGGAATGCACAATGGCTGCCATGACGACCACAAGACGAGCAGCAGCAAGGTGAGCCTGTTGTCTCCACCTGGACCAACCAGAGGAGACGTTCAGCTTCCTGTCCACGGTGCTAAACGTCTGTCTTTTAAAGGAGCTAACAGGCCCGCCTGGCATCATGTTTGAAATCATTATATTTCTATATTTACTCAGGCCCTGCAGCAAAATGAAGGTCTCAGAAGTAGTTCAAAGAAATGGAGCTCCATGAGCCCCAGTTCCTCTGACACATCCAATCAATGAAGCCCTTCATAGTTCTTATTTAGACTACTTTATTTTATTGCTGACCTATTTCCAAACATCCGTTATCTCACCTTCTGTCAGAACTTCTCTCCCCTCTGTTCCCCTCAGGACTCCTCCGATCTGAAGTGCTCCCCGGCGGTTTCTGCAGGACGAAGCCCTAAAGCCCTCAACGGCCTGCTCAGTCCCCGGCTGGAGGCCCTGACCAACAGCCAGACGTCGCTGTGTGAGATGCTGCAGGAGAAGGAGAAGAAGACGTGGAGTGGAGGAGTGCTGGGCATGGACCACTCAGCGCTCATCCCGCTGAGATCCAAGAACTTCAGGGAGAGAAGTGATGCTCATTTTGTGGATGTTATTAAGGAGGACAGGTACCGGCTGACTGTAGGGTTTTAATCACAGAGATCAGCTGTTAATGAGACTGAAGTCCCACGTTTACTTAGTTTCTTCTGGTTTGTGTTTGTGGCAGTCTGATGAAGGACTACTTCTACAAACCTCCCATAAACAAGCTGAGCCTGACCTTCCTGGAGAAGAGCCTGGAGTCAGCGTACCGGATCAGCTACCAGGAGGAGGTGAGTGACGTGGTGAAGCCTCATGCTGCTGGACTGAGTCTGGATGTTTCTGACTTTATTTGTTTGTGAGGTTAACGTAGTTTCTTCTGGTCTGACTGATCCTCCACCTGTCAGCGTCTTTCATCCCATCCTGCTGCCTCCAGACGTGAACCTGGACGTCTGCTGGTGTTTCTGTTTCTTTCTACTTGTTTGTGTTGCTGTTTGTCTGAGTGCCGTCTGGAAGCCGGTTAGCTGCGTTATGAGCAGACCGGTCAGGACTGCGGCAAAGAGAAATCACTGCAGGACCTCAGCAGTGCTTTGTGTTGGGCTGTGATGTCCTCTGCTGGTCTAACCTCATAAGTACATTTTAATTTCCTGAATCACAGCTCAGACTTCAGGCTGTGAAGTTGATGGTTTGGATTCATGCCTGCTCCTCCTGAAGGAGAACCTTTCACCAGTTCCTCTGTTTGCTGCTGTTTCTCTTCATTCTGGTCTCGTTCTTCTCTTTCCCTGCAGGTGGAGACCCAGGCGGCCGTGCAGACCTTTGCCAGCCCCACGTTCAGCTCTTTTCTGGACATGCTGCTGTGCTGCTCTGTGTTTCTGGCTCTGTCTCTGGCCTGTTTCCTTCAGCCGCTGGTTAGCCAGCAGACTCTGTCCACGCCGCCGCTCATCCTGACGGCTGTGGTCGCTGTGCTGGAGGCTCTGGCTCTGCTCTTAGCTATACGGTGAGAATCTGAACACACAGTAAAGGTTCTGGGTCTACCAACAGGCTTTTTACCATTTTAAATGTCTATAAAACACAGTCCTGCTCTGGTTTGGTTTAATGTTTGCCGTTTGGTCGATGTTTGACTGTTCCATTGAAGAAGAACTTGAGTGGAGCATCCCACGGTGTGAAGCTTCAGCCTCATGTGCAGAGTTTGGGGAAATGCTGATACTTGCTCCTATAAAACCATTTGTAGTTTAAAAGGATAAAAGACTCATAGTTTATGTTTGGAGTAATGAATGTTGAATTCCTGAGTCATACTTTCCCCTGAAATGGATCTTTGTTATAGATTACAACTCTTCACTGTAGAAGTGTGACACTCTGAGACTTTACTGACCAGACATGATGTCTAGAGGACAGACTGCCTCAAGAGAAGTTAGCAAATTAATTATTGTTTTTAGTTGAAATTAAGGACTTCAACAGGAGATTCAACCACAATAGCTGGACTCCTGTCCTCTGTGGAACCAAACTCTGTTCAGTCTTTAGGAAAAGACTAAGAGCAGATCCTGACTGAACACCTTTAACCTGACAGACTTCCTGTTGACACCACTTTGTATTTATGATTCAGAGCCATAAAACTAGTTCAGGTGTGATCATAGGACCGTTTATTCTGGTCTGACTAGGCCCTTGCTGGTTGGATCTGCTCTCAGACGTACATCGCTGTGGATAAAAGCATCTGATCAATTGAACTGTAGATTTGTAGACTCCTCATCTCATTTGAAAGACGGAGGAAGGTAATTTCAGGGAGCAGAACTCTTAGAAACAGGAATATAATGGAATGAATGAGGTTTTTCTCCAAGTGATCTGATCTGTAGAACCCTGATGAATGTGTTTGTCTGAAGTGATCACAGAATGGTTATTTATATTTTAATGCGTAAGGAAATCGACTCGTTAACATGATAATCAGACGCTCTCTCTGCTTTCTGACTGAAAAGCTGTGTGAGTGGCCAGCCTGCTTCTCTAAGTCGTACATTTCTGAGAAGTTCTGGCAGAGAGGAGGACCAGCAGAAGGACCAGGACAGGAAATGATGGAACAGTCACTTATTTTACTCCTACCACCTCAGTCCAATCCGGCCCTCAAAGTGTAAAAATTCCAGAGAAGACATTAACTGCAGATTGTAAATTAGTAAAACTATAAATTTTAAATAATTTCTAGACCATGACAAGTTGTTTGGATCATAAAGTGAAATACTAGATTGTTCATTGTTCTTTTGTCATTTTGTGTCTCATTTTTGTAATATTTTGTGTTGATTTTGTAGTTTTTTGGTCTGTTTTTGTCTGACTTTAGACATTTGTCTTGTATTTTTGTCATTTTATTTCTCATTTTTGTTTCCTTTTTGTCTTGCTTCTGTTTTTTTGTCCATTCTTTTCATTTTGTTCCTTTTTTGTCATTTTTTGTCTCGCTTCTGTCCATTTTTTGCTGCTTTGTCACTTTTTTGGCAAATTTTCTCTTTTTTGTTTTGTCTCATGCCATTTGTCTCATTTATTGTCATTTTGTGTCTCATTTTTGTAACATTTTGTCTTATTTTTGCTGTGTTTTTAATCTGACTGTTATGATTCTGATCCTCCAGTAAATCCTCTGTGGTTCAGCTCCAGGTGACTAAATGTTGTGTTCCTTTGTAGACACTCTGTGATCTGGAAGTTGTAATGTGGAAATGATAAACTGAGGATGAATGTTGATGAAACTGAACTTATTTTTCTTCAGAAATTTCAGGTTGTTCATGATGTTTAGTAAAAAGATAATTCCTTAAATGTGAACATTTCTGGAGCAAAACAAATGGAGCCATTAGGAGTTGTGGTTATTTAGAGGTTATTATGCTGTGGTTTTACTGGTTTTACTGGTCTGTGTTTTACCCCTGCACTAAAATGAGTCCGACCCCCTGTAGATGGTCGTATGTGCAGTATTCAGTGTGAGAAGGACGCTCCTAACACTTGATGTTAATGTGTAGAAGTCTTCCTGTGTCTCCCCTCCAGCATGGCCTTCTACCTGGACACTGTTCTGACCTGTACTCGGGTTCTGATGAGGTCCATCTCTGGCTGGATAGCGCGACATTTCATCGGCGCCGTCCTGGTGTCGCTGCCGGCGGTGGCCGTCTTCTCTCACATCACCTGTGACATGCATCTCTCCGTTCAGGTGAGTGAGTCCTGTGTCTGACAGAGATCACACAGGTGTCCAGATGACCAGATGACCCATGAACAGGAGCTATGGTCTCTGATGCAGCGGTCATGGGTTCGAGTCCAGCCCATTTACTGCAGGTCATTAACCCACTCTTCTACCCATGTTTCCTGTCTCTCTCTCCACTGTCCTATACATAATGAAAGTAAAAAGGTCAAAAAAGAACTTCTCACAGGTGTTAAATATCAGTTTTGTTGTTAGTCGTGGTTCTACTGCCAGCAAAACACCTGTAGGGCTGAAAAAACTCTGACTTACATATTAAACCTGGAAAGAACAGTGTCTATGTGTTTCTCTGTTAGGAAAATAAAACCAACAATATTTTAAAATTAATATACAAAATAAAGAAACCTGTTCAGCGACAGAATTCCAGTTTGTTTGAGTTGTTTCAGACCCTCAGCTTAACTTTAATCTCCACTTAAAGCAGATTTCACAAACAGTTAAATGAAGTCTGAGCTGCTTTAAGTTAATCAGAAGTGATATTCCAACCAGGCAGCCGTACTGTACATGAAGCTGTGATCTTCTACCGGATCTCTGCTGTCTGACAGTCTGGGCTCAAGCATCTTCAATAAAACACACGAGTTCATTAAACCATCAAGCTCGGTGGCGTCCCTGTCTTATGTGAAAACATAGCATTTATTGAGTTCTGAAAGCTTCATCGACCTTTGCTTCATCAAGTTAATCTTTAAATGCCTCAGTAAATCAGCCCCTCTGTGGATTCATCCAGAGACGGCAGCAGAAGCTCCACCAACATCTGACCACAGAACAACATCTGGACAGACGGCCTGTTCAGTCAAAGCTGCCACATCTGGGAACTAAATTAATACATTAGCAGATTTAAAACTTTTACAGCAAAAGTTACAATCCTGTACCACCTGTGACACCTATAACTGAATCAGTAAAGCTAAATTCAGTTCCTGTATATTTAGTCTTATGTTATCGTGTATGATAAACGGCATCATTTCCATCTCCTGTTTCTTCTGACGAACGTTCCTCTCTGACCCGTCTTCTCCCAGTTCACCATGTTCACCTGCTGTGCCGTCATCATCGTCATCATCCAGTACTGCAACTTCTGCCAGCTCAGCTACTGGATGCGCTCTACGCTGGCCACACTGGTGGGACTGGTGCTGCTGGTCCTGCTCTTCAGCGCCCCCTGCAGGTAAACACATATTAATGAGAGGAAGGAACACGTCTTTAAGATGTGTTTTATGGGTATTGGCTGATACTGTACGGATGACACCAGGTCACACGTCTGTTCATGGATTTTATGGGATGTCTTGATGTAAATATTTGATGTATTATTTATGTTTTTCCTTTTTCTTCCAGTCTTGCTAAGAGTCTGTTTTTCTGGTAAGGCTGATTATTGTAAACATTGATCCTCTCATTATTTCAACCTGCTCACAGTTCACATCAAAACAGGACAGCAGAAAGTATTTTGAAAGACAAAGGCTTGTATATTATTGCGCCTTTATTACATAGCAGTAGTTCAGAAAGGACAGAACACTGGAGAATGTAGGACTTCAGGATCCAGCTGTTTACTCATTGTGGAAGACGGTTGCTGGTGTGATGAACAGAACAGTAGTTATTTTAATGAGGTGTGTTAGTTCCTACCTGTTTCTACAGAAGCTGAATTTGTTTGTCTCTCCTGTTGGTCTCTGCAGCTCTTTCACTTTCCCTCCTCTGTCTTTCAACCAGGTCTGATGATCAGAACAACAGCAGCTCCATCATCATGTATGACCCCCCAGGAGACGCAGACCCACCACCCCAGCCCCAGGACCTTCTAGGCCCTGAGGCCTGCGTGGCGTTCTTCCTGCTCCTGCTCCTGGTCTGGTTCCTGAACCGTGAGTTTGAGGTCAGTTACCGTCTCCATTACCATGGCAACGTGGAGGCTGATCAGCACCGCATCAAGATTCAGAACATGAGGGACCAGGCCGACTGGCTGCTTCGTAACATCATCCCCATCCACGTGGCTGAGCAGCTGAAGGTCACCCAGAGCTACTCCAAGAACCACGACAACGTGGGCGTGATCTTTGCCAGCATTGTTAACTTCAGTGAGTTTTATGAGGAAAGCTACGAGGGCGGTAAGGAGTGCTATCGCGTCCTCAACGAGCTGATTGGTGACTTTGATGAGCTCTTACGGAAGCCGACCTTCTCAAACATCGAAAAGATCAAGACGATCGGCGCCACCTACATGGCAGCGGCCGGCCTGAACGCCCAGCAGTGTGCTGACGCTGCACATCCTCACGCACACCTCCGGGCTCTTTTTGAATTTGCCCTTGAAATGATGCGAGTGGTGGATGACTTCAACAAGAACATGCTGGGCTTTGGCTTCAAGCTTCGTATTGGGTTCAACCACGGGCCTCTAACAGCAGGGGTGATTGGCACCACCAAGCTTCTCTACGACATCTGGGGAGACACGGTCAACATAGCCAGTCGCATGGATACTACAGGGGTGGAGTGCCGCGTTCAGGTCAGCGAAGAGAGCTACTGTGTGCTCAGTGGCATGGATTATGACTTTGATTATCGCGGCACAGTGAACGTCAAAGGCAAAGGCCAGATGAAGACCTTCCTGTACCCTAAAAGCAGTGACAGCGGCCCGGTGCCTCAGTACCAGCTCTCCGTCTCACCAGAGATCCGAGCGCAGGTGGACGGTAGCATCGGCCGCTCTCCCACCGATGAAATCGCCAGCATGGTGCCGGCAACGAGCACGACCACAAGCAGCACCAGTACCATGGTTCCCAGTACCAGCACCGGGTCCTCTACTGCTGCAGGGATAAGCCATGGGAAGGAGGCAGACGGGCGGGAAAGACGTCCTGCCACAGAAACCTCTGCTGCCAGGAGGTCAGTGTCTCACAGCGGCCTCACATCTTTACCTGCAACCAACGTGGAAGGACCTCCTCCCTCCTCAGAGAACAAAGAGCTCATCGTCCCATCAGTCCAGCAGGATCCGCCCCAGAACTCTACAAACTCTCCCAAAGACACCAAGAAGGACCAGTATGAGGATGGATATGACAGTCGTGTTGGAGAACTAACCCGACTTTAAGAGTTAGTTCCTTTTAATATCAACCCTTTAAGCTCCAGAACTGCTCTTCATTGATCCTACAAGTAGAGACAAGATGTGGAGGAACCACATCCCTCTTCTCATTGGCCTGGAAACAGGTTGTTTTTAGTGTAAATATGATTGGCTGATGTTCTCAAAGTTGCTGGGTGGACCATGAAGAAGGTCAGAGGCATGGGAAGATGTGCAGCTGACCCTGGACCTTCTCCTGCCTGCTACAGATCCCATCATCTGCCGTTAACTTACTTGATTATCTTTACACCTTTAATCTTGATCATTTCTTTCATATATCTTTTAAGTGCCTTTAGACTAGAATAATATGTAGACTAAGCCTTTCTGACTAAGAGAAAAACAACACAAAGGGAAAATTTTAAATTCTGAAACTTTTTTGAAAACAGCAACATTTTTTTGTTACCAGTTTACTTTTTAAACTGTTTTGCTATGATACTTTTGCCTTTTATCAAAGAGGAGAGGAACAGCATAAGAAGCATCTCAAAGTGTGTCAAAAGAAGGGAAAAAGATGTTAGTCCAAGATATGTACTTGTAAAATCTGCACTAATATGCTGCAGAGCCTGTGTCCATGTTGCTCTGAAAGCAGAAACCTGTTGATGGCGGCAGGACTAACCAGTACAGGCTGGGATGAGCTGTGTGAGTGTGTTAGCATGCACTGTGTGTGTCTTTGTTATGCAGCTTTAATCAGGAGAGTTGCCTAAAAGTTACTCAGATGACCTGCAGGATTACAAACACTTCAGAACGGCGTTGGACAGTAAAGATCTCATCACTGATGGTCTCAGCTACATTTAGTCAGCATGCTAGCAGCTAGGCTAACTGCTGCTGCTGTTTGTGTCCTTCATTCATGACCAACACTCTTGTGGGACCTGAAGCTCGTGTTGATGAGTGTTTCAGAGGATCCTCCAGACCTGTGGTGAACCTGTAGAGAGTCTTCAGACGTGAGGTGGATGACAGAAGCCAGCTGCCTCGGGTTGCTATGGGTTACACTGTGTGCTAGTTGGAGGAGCTTTTCATGGATAATCAAAGTGGAATGTCACTAATAAAATCTACATGTGTTTAATAGTGTTTGTTGTTACACAAAACTTGAACTGTTTATTTGAGGCACCCCTTTCTACGTTGTATTATTTGAAGGACAATCCTGGATACAAACTACTGGACGCTTCTGCTGCTTCATCCTTTCAGTGGCATGAATCTTAATGTATTAGCGCTGTAAATGCACAAACGGTGATGACTCCAGATCACAAGGTGTTTGGGGTTTTGGTTTTATTTCATGCTTTCATCTTTCTTGCTGTTACATCTCTCTTTCACTGTTTCTTAAAAAAGGGTTGTGTGCTCAAAGGCAAAAAGTTTCACCATGAAACCCACTTAGTTTTCTGATTTATCACAGCCAGATATCCTGAACTACACAACCTCATCTTTTTCAGTTTCCTAATAAGACATTTTTAGTAACCTGACAAATGTCGAGGAAATACGGAGAACCAATCTGCCTTCGTTTTTCGAACAATCTTTTATGTTTCCTGCTGCATTTGAAATGATCCTGATAGTTAAAGAGTTGGTTTGGTTTGTTTTCTTGTAGCTTGTGCCTTTTAACTTTGACTTTCAGTTTTAAATTGCTTTCATTCCTGAATACAGCGAACATTTCTCCACAGCATGTGATCTGAGAACGTCTGTAAAGTTTTCTCAGATCACCAGATTTGAGCAGTGCCTTTTCTACATGTGTAAACCTTTGACATTAATTTGATTCCTTCTGTTGTATGTATTTGTCAGATGTGGTTGTTTTAAATGCAGTACCAGTGTCTTGACAGGTTCTTTTGCCCATGAGCACACAACCCCTCCACTGTACAATGAAGGGATGCATAGAGTAATTATCATTTAGTGCTTAATGAAGGTCATGGTGTTTGAGTGTCAGGTGAAGCATATAAGCTACGTTTCTTTTTGTTTTTCTTGGTATGCTCTTTTAAACAATATTTTTTTATGAGGTGTGAGCGATGAGACGGAGGTGTAATGTCACAGGTTTGATACCCTCCTCTGTGTTTCACTGCAGACATTTCTGTTGATCTGGTTGATTTATTGAGATGTAAGCAACATTCTGACCAGCAGAATGGCACACTGGGTAAAATTTGATGCCAAAGAGTGTCATTGCCATCTCTTATTATATCTTATTTATTTTCTTTTGTATGCTGTCTTAACTCCTTAATTTGCAAGTCATTTATATACCCGCTGTTAAAACACGATTGCACAAGGCACTCACTTTTTTGTACAGTATGCCTTTGTATTGTAAAGTATTTGAGCATTTTCTATAATTTATATAAGCGCATGTTTTAGAGTATTAAATAGTCTAAAGAACTGAGTAACTTTAACCATGCTGGAGTAGTACCTGTGTGTTCTGTTTGCCTGCATGTGTGTAAATCATGTGTGAGTGTTTGTAAAACTGTGTGGTTGTGTGTAGTTTGGGAGGGATGCTCCAATCTGAGCAGGAATGTAATTTTAGTCGACTTTTATCACCGCAGAACGTGTGACATGCTTGACCAGAATCAATCAGTAGAGGTTTCCCTTTTTCAAATTCAAAGTAGCCAAATAAAATGAGTGAGATGCAGGAAGATACCTGCTGGTAGGAAGTACCGGAGTACTGCTCCCACCCAGTTTCAGCCAACTGTTGCTTTCTTTGAGTGTGTTTTTGTACATAGCACGCTAACAGGTGAAGTGAAAGTTAAAACTGAATAAAGTCAGTTGCTGGGAAATGTTGTCCATTTGAATTTATAGCCTGAACATCGGGATGGGAGTTTACCGACAACGGACTGAAACTGTGGAAGTACATTTACTCTTGTGAAGAAGTAGCTGTGAGGTACTTGCACTTTCCTTCAGTATTTCCTTTTTAAGTTACTCTGTGTTTACACTTCATTACATTTTAGAGATTGTACTTTCTACTCCACTTGGAGGATTTTTAAATGTTCTCATTCAGTTATTCTAGCCAACAGGACATTAAACCAGCTCCAAGCTTAAATACAGCGTACACATTACTGCATCATAATCCATTACCATAGTGTATTACACAGACACAGGAGGCCGTTTTCTGTAGAAATTTTGATATAATTCTCCTATAAAGACCAAGGAGTGTAGCTCAAATGAGTTGCTTAAGTAGGACTTTTACTTTTCACAGAATATTTACACCATTTTTACTTAAATGAAGGGTCTGAATATGTCTTCTGCATGTGTTATTTACTTGTGCTCATACAGGCTAATAACTGAAAATGAAATTAGCGTTTGTTTAATCACTAATGAGAGTATGTTTGGAATATGGAAATAATTGTCATAGACACTGAGCAGAAATGATTTAAAATTTTCAACAACTGAGGCTGGTACAAAATTAGGTATGAATTATTCCTAACCTTTTATTGTTCAAACATTTATAATATTACTAGACATATATGAACAGTATAATTTAAAATTATACTATATATAATAACAAAAATGTACTATTAAAAGTATGTGTGTCCCTCTAACAGAATCTCATGTTATTATGTTAGGTATTTCTGGATTTTATTCCCGATTTTTAATGATCCATATCAACGTGGAGATAATTTCAACTGCTTTAAATAATACTAATAAGGCAGTAATAGCTTATATAAACTAAAATTAAATGCAAAGTATTTGTTTTTTAATATAAAGAATGATAAAATTGCAGTACTGAAAATGAGTCCAAGCACCTCCAGATTACTTGGAATAAATGTACTGTTTGCTTTGCAGTTCTGGTATTGAATGTTTTTGTTTAGCAGCAGGTAGAACATTTCATTTCTGGTCTTATTCCACCCCTAGAGGCAGCTCCACGTACGTCCTCATGACGCACGGTGCTACTCGGGTTTACGTCAGGACGTCACAGCACGTCGCCCCCTCCCCCCTCCCCCCTCAGTCTAGCTGGGAAGAAAAAAAACTTTTTTTTGTATCGGAGGAATCAACAGCCGCCATCTTGACGCGGCTCAGAATCGGGATTTCGGGGGGAGCATTAATTTTAAAAACCGACCGGAGCTGCCCAGACCGGCATCAAACGGCTTTTTTCGTGCGGAAGATCTAGCACTAGCGGTTCCGATCTGGATTAATGCGAACATGTGAGGGTTCTGTGGGTTTTTATCGTCTCCAAAGCCCACTGTATATTTGATTTCCCTTTTAGAGAGCGCCGCTTCTCGCCGTATCTCCGTCCCGAGACGCTGAATTTACCGGGAGACAGCGACAAGAAAAATAATCCGCCTCATAGGAAATATTTTTTGAATTTTGATCTTTTTATTTAAGCCAAAAACTGATTTTATGGCTGCTCATTTCGACTGCGAAAAAATGATTCTGTACAGACGTGAAACCGGCGATCTGCGGAGAAAGGGATTTGCTTACGCTTTGTGTAATATTTTATGATTGATTTTTATTTATTTTTCTCTAACTGAAATAATTTTTGGACGTAATTATTGAGGATAATTATGTGGGTGTTGGGTGTTGGATTATCATGGGGTGATCTTCGGCGGCGGAGCGTGGCGCTGTTGCCTTTCTTTTGAAGCCTTTTTCTCCAGGCAGCATTTCGCCAGTCAAGAAAAAAAAAACTGTGAAATTGCTCCTTTACGCTAACATTAGTGGAAGTTAGCGGACATTACGAGCCAGACGACCGGGACTCATCTGCTCTTAATTCCTGCGCCAACATTCATTCATAATAGTCGCCGGGCAGGATGGCTGAAAATCTGCTGGAAGTCGGACCCCCCACTGCAAAGCGACCCAAGCTGAATTCTCCTCTCTCCGGATCGGATGGCCCAGGTAAGCCCGGACACCTTTCAGACACGGACCGGACGGTCACTTCCTCTGCCGGTGCTCGGTCAGACTGCATCAGATAAATAAACGAGCGAAAAAAACACCACATAATTGTCCTGTCTGTCCCTAAAGTATGATTGTAGTTTTATTTTTCATTTCATTCATTGACAAAAAATCAATTCAGTACATCACAAAAATAAAAGTTTCTAGCTTGTGAATGAAAGGGAGCACAAAGAAGAATAAACTGATAGAATCTGTCCTTTTATAACAAATAATCTGTTACTAATGAGCATTAAAATCAACCTAATTAAAGTCTGAGAGGCTGCAGACACTATCAGAGTTTATCTCATAACAAACTCTATGAAACTTTATTGTGTTTTAATAATATTCTAGTTTTAATTAGATTTTTAAATCTTGCTGTGATTTGGATTCTTTTTATTTCTCATCTAGATTGTTCCATAAACTGACCCTTTTCACAGAAACCTTCCAATCATCTTGGTCCTAAATCTTGTTTTTTTAGGATCTCTGTTCCTTTAAGTTACTTTCTCTTTTTGCACATCGGCTGGTGAAGTGTCTTTAGGAGATTTATATCTAATCTGCAGAATATTAGAATCTACTATGTCAGTTTTAATGAAGGAATAATGGGTTTGTTTTGAGCAGCATCTGCAGCTGAGGTTTCTCCCATCTTTGCATTTTCCATAGTTTATAAACCAAAATGTGGCCTCCGTCATAATATCTGCGATACATGTGAATATAAAGTTGACAGGGTGTCTGTAGGGTCTAAATAATCTCTCAGCACTTGCACTTTAATACACATAGCTTCATAAAAATATGGTGATTCCCTTTGATTCCCTCAGAGGACGTCTCTCTGAGATCCTGCTCTGTGGTTGGAGTTATTCCTCCTCATTGACACCTAAGCTGTGCATAGTTGAACCTTTGTTGTTTCAATGAAAGTCAGCCTGCCACCGGAGGATCAGCTCTTTTTTTACGCTACCGAATGCTTGAATTAAAAGTGATCTGAGGGAGTAAATTGGGACACTGCATTTGTTTTGTGCCTACATCTAACTTCTGTGCTGCCTCTTTATTGGAGTAGGAAATGCTCGTCTTCCAAGGTGGAATAGCTGCTGGTCTGTAAAGCTCAGAATCAGAAAGCAGCTGAAGGGTCTGCCTCCTCACCAGTCCAGCTCACAGAACTGCTTCCTCACTTACCTGGAAGAATTGGAGTGTTAAAGTGAAAGTTAGATTATTTTATGAGCTTGAATATCAGATAGATGACTTATTAACGTTGATGGTTTGTTAGTTGTGAATTCAGTGTGTCTCCCATTGTTGTTGTTGTCCATTGATTGGTGTTAGTGACTGAGATATATAGCGCTTTATTGAACTATTTGTTCGACAGGATGGGTTTGTATTGTTTATACTGGATTTATTCCTCAGCTTGGATTCTTATACCCAGAGAATCTATTATAGAACATTTACAGTCCTCATTATTTAATGAATGGGTTTTTTTGGGGGTTTTAATTTTTTTCCTTTCAATTGAAAATTCATCCCTGGAAGTGTAACAGGTGTATTTAGGAAAGATCTTTTTCAATCATGAAAATTTGCTGATAATTTTTATTTTATATTTTTGCGTTGTGTCCACCTGTGAATGAAAAATAAGTCAATATGTCGTTAGTTTCCTACAGTGACAGTTCACATCACTGAGAAGGAGTTTTACTTAACAAACTGAAGATAGATTGCTTTAGTTTGACACCAGGAGCTGAGAGTTCACCCTTTAAATCGGAGCACAGAATATATATTTACTCAATAATAAACAACTTGTAGCTCCCCAGTTGCACATTTCCTGTTGCTCTCAAATTTTTTAGTGACTTCTAAAAACTTGAACTGAACTTTCTGGATCTGTTCATTTAAACAAGACCTTTTATATCGTGTTTGAAATCATTTTACATGAACGGAGACTAGGGCTGCACAGTGGACTGGTGGTTAGCACTTTCGCCTTTCAGCAAGAAGATCCCCGGTTCAAATCCTGGCCTGGGCCTGGGATCTTTCTGCATGGAGTTTGCATGTTCTCCCTGTGCATGCGTGGGTTTTCTCCGGGTACTCCGGCTTCCTCCCACAGTCCAAAAACATGCTGAGGTTAATTGGTTACTCTAAATTGTCCGTAGGTGTGAATGTGAGTGTGATTGTGTGTCTGTATACACACGTGGACAAAATTGTTGGTACCCCTCAGTTAAAGAAGGAAAAACCCACAATTCTCACTGAAATCACTTGAAACTCACAAAAGTAACAATAAATAAAAATTTATTGAAAATTAAATAATCAAAAACAGCCATCACTTTTGAATTGTTGATTAACATAATTATTTAAAAAAACAAACTAATGAAACAGGCCTGGACAAAAATGATGGTACCTCTATAAAAGATTGAAAACTATTTGACCAGAGTGACATGATTAACTCAGGTGTGTCATTTAATTGACATCACAGGTGTTTCCAAACTCATAATCAGTCAGTCTGCCTATTTAAAGGGAGACAAGTAGTCACCCTGCTGTTTGGTGAAAAGGTGTGTACCACACTGAACATGGACAACAGAAAGCGAAGGAGAGAATTGTCCCAGGACATCCGAAAAAAAATGATAGACAAACATCTTAAAGGTAAAGGCTATAAGACCATCTCTAAACAGCTTGAAGTTCCTGTGACAACAGTGGCTCATATTATTCAGAAGTTCAAGACCCACGGGACAGTAGCCAACCTCCCTGGACGTGGCCGCAAGAGGAAAATTGATGACAAATTGAAGAGACGGATCGTTGGAATTGTATCCAAAGAGCCCAGAGCAACCTCCAAAGAAATTAAAGGTGAACTCCAAGGCCAAGGTACATCAGTGTCAGATCGCACCATTCGTCGTTGTTTGAGCCAAAGTGGACTTCATGGGAGACGACCAAGGAGGACACCACTGCTGAAAAAAACTCATAAAAAAGCCAGACTGGAATTTGCAAAAATGGATGTTGACAAGCCACAAAGCTTCTGGGAGAATGTCCTTTGGACAGATGAGACCAAACTGGAGCTTTTTGGTAAGGCACATCAACTCTATGTTCGTAGACTCAAAAACCAAGCATACGAAGAAAAGAACGCTGTCCCTACGGTGAAACATGGAGGAGGCTCAGTAATGTTTTGGGGCTGCTTTGCTGCATCTGGCACAGGGTGTCTTGAAAGTGTGCAAGGTACGATGAAATCTGAAGACTATCAAGGCATTCTGGAGAGAAATGTGCTGCCTAGTGTCAGAAAGCTTGGTCTCAGTCGCAGGTCATGGGTCTTCCAACAGGACAACGATCCAAAACACACAGCCAAAAACACCCAAGAATGGCTGAGAGAAAAGCGTTGGACTATTCTAAAGTGGCCTTCTATGAGCCCAGATCTGAATTCCATTGAACATATGTGGAAGGAGCTGAAACATGCCATTTGGAGAAGACACCCATCAAACCTGAGACAACTGGAGCTGTTTGCTCATGAGGAGTGGGCCAAAATACCTGTTGACAGCTGCAGAACGCTCATTGACAAATACAGAAATCGTTTAATTGCAGTGATTGCCTCAAAAGGTTGTGCAACAAAATATTAAGTTATGGGTACCATCATTTTTGTCCAGCCCTATTTCATTAGTTTGTTTTTTTAAATAATGATGTTAATCAACAATTCAAAAGTGATGGCTGATTTTGATTATTTAATTTTCAATAAATTTTTATTGTTACTTTTGTGAGTTTCAAGTGATTTCAGTGAGAATTGTGGGTTTTTCCTTCTTTAACTGAGGGGTACCAACAATTTTGTCCACGTGTGTATGTAGCCCTGTGACAGACTGGTGACCTGTCCAGGGTGTCCCCTGCCTTCACCCGAGTCAGCTGGGATAGACTCCAGCACCCCCCATGACCCTAGTGAGGATAAAGCGGTGGATAGAGAATGGATGGCTGAACGGAGACTCACAGCCTGAAAAATGGATTCAACCATGAATCATAAAGATTCCACCTGAGAGAGGTTTTAGTTCCAGCTCAGATAAAATCTCAGCTCTGAAAACATCTCAGTGCACTTTTACTGCAAGGTTCACTTCTGAATCAAGCATTTTTTTCCAGCTACAAATTTAAAACATAATTTTAAATATAATTGTTAGGTACCGCTTCCTTTGCACTTTAAAGCTGTTAGTAAAACTCTTCAACGTTCTGATCACATCTCAGCTGTGCACATGTGTTTCCAACATACTTTCTGTGTGCTGAAATTAGCTTTCATGGTACCGTTGTTAAGCGCACGCTCTGTCTAATTTCAATAAAGGAAAATGTGAGAACGCACAGCGACCTTCTAACTCTCATCTTAAACAGGACACACACACACCAGTGTTGCTGCCTAATTTAAATTGTGGTGGAGATTGGAAACATGTGTCTGCCGTTAGCAAACAGCTGACGGATGTGAATCTCAGCATTTGGTCTGTCGTTGGAGGCTGTATCTAGCCGGCTGGTCAGCCTTCAGTCGTAGTAGCTCATCCTCTGAGAGGTGACAGGAACTTCCACTGGGCAATAAAGGCAGTGGATGCAGGGTCTCCTCCCCCACTGCTGCCAGAAGCCCTTTCTGTCTCACTCAGCTTCCACTCATGGACTCAGTAAGCCAGTGTAGTGTGTCTTAGAGAAGCTTTCTTTGAGGTGTAGTCAAGGTATGACGACGGTCCATGAATTTGTGTGTTGAACGTAAATTTCCAGAAAAGTCCGTGCAGATGGTTTGCTCTTATGGATTTCAGTTTCGTGGTCGGTGTCATTTTTCCACAGACCTGTAGTGTGAAGGAACACTTTGTCCCTTAATGCTCATCCTGGGAACCACAGATGTTCAGATCAGAATTCCACATCATAAATTCTACATTGAAATTCATCAGGTCAGATACAGTTTTCACAATAAATGAGGTGAATATGATAACTGGTATTTGAATTTCAACAGCAAGAATTCAGTAATGATTTAATTTCTTGTTCAGCTGCTGAGATTCAGACCATTCTGGCAGGTATTAACCCAACGTACCCTAATGGCTTTGGCTTTCTGATATGAATTATTGTTCTTGGTGGTTGGATTGATCGTGAAGACGTCTCTTTTTGTCGTATCCAGCCTCCTGCACACTGAGCTGAGGCTGTCAGGCAGATTAGGGGTGTTTGATGTTTATGTTAATATGTGACAGTCTTTATGGTGCTGGAGTCTCATGTCGGAGTGTGTTTGTGCCCGAGGCCACGGGCCGGTGTCGGCCTTGTTTCATTTGTATGGATGAGTGGGCGTGTCGGCACCACAGGCAGCCTGCTGCTCACCTAGCGGCCTTTTCTTCTTCCTCTGTCTGCCATGGATGTATGATTACGGTCCCCTGGCTGAGCATTCTGTAGCAGCATTAGTATTAGGCCCCATCCACACGAAGACGAAACGCTGAACAGTTTCAAAAACCATCCCCGTAAAGACGAAGGCGTCTCAGAAAATCTATGTGTCTACATGAATGCACTCGATACGCATGGAAACGCTGTAAAACACATGCCAGACCTCTAGGGGCGCTGTTACGATATGACGGAAACGCGCAAACAGAAGAAAAAACTGTGGGCATGCGCACTTGTGGCAAAAGTTGTAAACAGAGAGCTTCATCAGCACATTTGCTACACTGTACGCTGCCATTGTTGTTGTTGTTGCCGCGTGTGGTGCATGCGTGTCAATGAAGATACGAAACTATGACGCAAGCGTTTCTGAAAAGCAGCGGATCGCCCGTACACACGGAGCTGCATAAACGGCATTTCAAAATCTTTCCACTCTGGAACTCGTTTTCAAAAATGATCGTTTACAGACCCCCAAAACGCCGTCTTCGTGTGGATGATAAACAGATTCGTCAAGAAACTTATACATTTAGACCTCGTTTCGTCTTCCTGTGGACGGGGCTTTAGTAGACGTTAAAATCAGCCAAGTGTTAAAACGTTGACTTCCATTTGCAGACTAGACTTTACATCTGCTGCCTGACGTCTCCACTGAGCTGGAACTGATTGAGATGAGGACGAGGGTTGGTGGCTCTGGAGGCCAACAGGACATCTTTTATCTCCTTCTGCTCTTAGACTTTGTACTTGACAAGACTTTGGGGAATTTTTTTCATCCACATCTTGAGTTGATCTGCCCAAGATGAAATAAAACTACCTTTTTTTCCTTCAGAGATTCCTCAGACCAGTTTTTATTTTGTCCACTTTTCTGAATAGTTGGAGTTTTCATCAGTATGTTACAGCAAATGACTGCAATTCCTGCTTTATGTGTATCGTGTGCCACCAATTTTCACATCTTGAAGTCATCTTGGATCTTAAAAACAACATATTAAAAGTTTTACAGATTTGTGGCCAGTAAAATGCTAACTAACCACGTTAACTCAGTTTTTAAAGATACTGGTAAGTTTCCTTACATTTCTTTTGGAAATTGTATCAGTCTGATAGTTTTCTTTACTAACTTGTTCTTAATTCAAAGGCAGCCCATGTACACATATTTAACTTTGGGGAAAAAACTCAATTTAAAACAAAAAGGCGATCACATACATATATTACCATGAATGCACAGGAAAGTGTTCATTGTTGTTTGGAGCTCAGAGACAGCATTTTAGAGTCACACTGAATGTTGAACCTTTAATTTGAAGTTCACAGCTTAAATGCTGTGCTGGATTTAAATCCTGTATAGCCAAATGAATCTTTAGTGGTGCAACGCTGTTGTTTCTCAGTTGATCACCTGATTCTTTCCACAATCAGATTTCTGCCTTAGCAAGCAACAATCTGTGTGTCCAAACATCACTAGAAAGCATCAGCCTGTTGGACTGCACATGGGGATTGGCAGTGGTGTTTACGTTGCCACGGTTACATGAAGCTTTTAATTCAGAATTGTTTATTCAGAATTAACTCATTTGGAATTATAGTTTTGTGCTTCACATTTATATGGAAATATTAATTCCAAATTAAGGTTTACATGGACCGCACGTTTATTCCCCTTCCTTAATTTTGCTGTAACGCTTGGTCGTTGGAAGGGATTCTGATTGGACAGGGAGTGGACGTGATGTATCTCTGTTTACTGGAAGAAAACAAACTCCATTTGCCGGGGCATTTCTTTTCCCCAACAACATGGAGGAACAACTAAAAAGCACGCGTTTCGCTTTGCTTTTTATTGCCGTTTTGAAACAGCAACACAACAGTGGCGTACTGCTTCTGTCGCAGAACGTGTACGTCGCTACGTCATCGCTACATGAGGAGCCAGGTATGCGCTGAATGACTGGAATTAACTAAAGTACATGAGTAGAACGTACACAGGAATTAGTTTATTCTGAATTAACATCGGAATAAGCCAGGTAGTTTATTTGGAATTAACTTTTTAACTTGGAAGTAAGTGTTTACAAGGAGATTTTAAAGCGGAATTAACTTTAATTCCTAATTAAAGAGGAATTAAAGATCTCATGTAAACGTGGCAACTGAAGTGGTACAGTATCTATAATGAGAAATACATGAAAATGATAAACAACTGCAGACGTGTTTCCTGTCTTTAGCACAGGTTGCCGGCTGCTAATATTACTTAATATTACTCTGTTAAGCTTTAGAAATCTGACCGTGGTGGTCTTTCATAGCTGAACGTATCTCCACAGCCGTGTGTCAGTGTGGGACCTTCACGCTCGTCCGCTCGTCCGTAGCGACCTGAAACTCGGCCGGACGAGTAGATATTACGATATCTACATTCTTGCTCGTCCGCCCGGTCGACCGCCGCTCAGAAAGACACATTAAACTAGAAAAGCACTCGGAGAGTGCAGACCTCCGCCAGGCCATCGCTCAATTGTACAGATGACCAATCGGAGGTCTGTCTGTTTGTCTGTTAACAGCATAACCCAAAATGTAATGGACGGATTTAATATAGTTTTAACAGTTTGTGCACAAAGCATAACATGCATGTACAGTGTAACAGCACAGTGTTTTGACGCACGCACATAACGGTAGCGTTGCGCGCGCGTGTGACGGTACCGTACGCGTCGCCGCCGCTTCATTTCGTCGGTCCCGACTCGCTAGGGCAGCCCGAACCGGCCGCGCGGAATTCGGCCGTCGCCCGGGATCTTTGTGCACAAAGCATAACATTCATGTACAGTGTAACAGCACAGTGTTTTGACGGCGGTGCCACGACGCTGAAGTTGGCTTCCGATTCGGCAGCTTCCGATTCGGCACTTAAGGGAAAAGTTAAGGGGAAATGAAATGAGCGTGCCGTGCCACAGTTTATCCACTGATTATCTGTTTTTTTCGACACTTCTTGATGTGTAAACATTTTAGACATTTGGGTAAGACATTAACTATGCCTGACAAGAGGTATTGTATTGGTAAAATTGGTATTTTATTTGTGAAAACGTTTAAGGGGATATTTCACCGTTTTTGCTTTATAACCAGTCCTTATTAGACCAGGTCCAGATTGAAAACCACTGTACCTACACTCTTCAAATCTGGACTGAATTATTCTACAGAGCCTGTAGATTCATAAAAACACAGTGTCTGATTTGTGAAAACTTTATTCTATTTGTGAAAATGCCATAAAGGCACTTTTCAATGCTATTTGTCATCTGGGATGGGGTTGCGCAACTTATTTATACAATTAGTCTGAACAATGGCCTCTACAGATAATGTAACAATGATATAAGAATGCATTTTTTATGTTTTCTCATTCTTCTTCCTTTGATATGTGATTACAGGTACCTTGGTTTTGGATGCAAATTTTGTCCTTCTAACTTTTGGGAGTGTTAACTCTTTTTATGTCAAGTTTTGTCTTTGTAATGATCTGACCAGTCATTCACAAAATACTCACAATATATGTCAACAATGGTATAATGAACCTGTGACACCCTATTTCTATCATTAATAAACACTGACAATCTTCAACTTACATGGACATGGTACATGGACTTTCAAAAAAATGTCAACAGAATTATTAACAACAAAACCAACAACAACAATAATAATGATACCGTATTTTCACGACTATAAGGCGCACATAAAAGTCTTAGATTTTCTTCAAATTGTGCGGCGCGCCCTATGGTGCAGTGCGTCCTGTGTGTGTTGTTGTAAGGCGGACGTAGACCAGGTGGTTTTTTCCACGCATCACCATCGCTGTTGATCTGTGACTCTATGCGTGCCCATCTCACAGCCGATGTGAAAAAACAAGTGAAGCAAATGAACTCTGAGCTTGCTGTCATTCCGGGAGGCCTGACAAAGGAACTCCAACCGCTGGACATCGGTGTGAACCGGCCGTTCAAAGTAAGGCTGCGAGCGGCGTGGGAGCGATGGATGACCGATGGAGACCACAGTTTCACTAAGAGTGGAAGGCAGCGCCGGGCGAGTTACGCCACAATTTGCCAATGGATTGTAGATGCTTGGGCTAACGTGTCTGCTGGCACTGTTGTTCGAGCTTTCGCAAAAGCCGGCATCATTTCCGAGGCGCCGCACGGCACGGAAAGTGACTGACAGTGAAGAAAGTGAACCTGGCATGTTTGATGGAGGTTTAGCGCAGCTGTTCAATTCAGAAACAGAGGATGAGGACTTCCATGGGTTTGATTGATGACGATTACCGGTAAAAAAAAGTGAATACCAAACTCAGTTTTGCTCCCGCTCTATTTTTAAATACGCACACTTGTGTGCTTGTTTTATCTGTGTTTTACCATGCCCGCGACTATTGATGATTAAAAAATGTTAGTACTTTGTAATCAATACTTAAATAAAGCACAACCAAACTCAGTTTTGCTCCCACTCTATTTTTAAATACGCACACTTGTATGCTTGTGTGTGTGTTGTTGTTGTAAGGCCGACGTAGTAGAGGACACCATGAGAACGTTAAAGGGGGAAGTGTGGGCGTGGATTGTATATAAAACCCTCGCCATATAATCAGGTGCGCCTTATGTGTGTGTTAAATACAGTAATGGCACACATAACTGAGACTGCGCCTTTTGGTACAGTGCGCCTTTTGGTCGTGAAAATACGGTAATAATAAGAATAAGTATAAGGTTAAGTATAGGTTCTCGACCTAGACCTGGTCTAATGTGGTCTATATGCTGAAAAAACAGTAAAATGTGCCTTTATTGCATTTTCACAAATAGAATAAAGTTTTCACAAATCAGACTCTGTGTTTTTATGAATCTACAGGCTCTGTAGAATAATTCAGTCCAGATTTGAAGAGTGTAGGTACAGTGATTTTCAATCTGGACCTGGTCTAATAAGGACTGGTTATAAAGCAAAAACGGTGAAATATCCCCTTAAACGTTTTCACAAATAAAATACTAATTTTACCAATACAATACCTCTTGTCAGGCATAGTTAATGTCTTACCCAAATGTCTAAAATGTTTACACATCAAGAAGTGTCGAAAAAAACAGATAATCAGTGGATAAACTGTGGCACGGCACGCTCATTTCATTTCCCCTTAACTTTTCCCTTAAGTGCCGAATCGGAAACTGCCGAATTGGAAGCTAACTTCAGCGTCGTGGCGGCGCCGCCGCACGCACGTAACGGTAAAGTACGCGTCGCCGCCGCTTCGTTCCGTCGGTCCCGAATCGCTCGGGCAGACCGAACCGGCCGCGCGGAATTCAGCCGTCGCCTGGGATCGATCTGGCGACCTCTGTCTGTACAATTGTCCTTCGACCTTCAAAAAAATCCTGGATCCAGACGGTGATCCGGATCACCTCCAAAATCTAAGCGATTATTACTTTTGCTCTTCCGGACATCCTGTAAAAATTTGGTGAAAATCCGTCCATGACTTTTTGAGTTATGCTGTTAACACACACACACAGACAGACAGACAGACAGACTCCGGTGATCACATAACCTCCTGGCGGAGGTAATGATTTCTTACCAATTTAAAACAACGAATAACTTCTTGGGTCTCAACCTGCAGGAGGCCGCCATCTTGTGTCATTGCACATCGCTTTCGCGCAGGTTTCAGTTTCCGGTTGGGGTTCGTGTGGATGTTGAGCGATGTCGATTCCGACTCTAACCATTTATTTATATTTATTGCTTCAGTTCCCAGCTTTGCTTAGGGGTCTCACTTCGATCACTCAATGACAGTACAGAGGGGGCTATAATGGATAATGAAGAGTTTCATTTCTGATTTTTCTTATTATTCGATGTTTGGAGGTTCGATTCCCACATCTCCACACAGGTCTCAGTTTGGATCACACAGGTTATTAGGGCAGACGCTTGGGTTTTGTTATCAAGGAATATTCTCAGGGATGATGTGGTCTTAGGACTTTTTTGGTATGACATTTGTGTGACATTTCTGTGCTAACTAAGAGACTTTGTGCTAACTTGTCTAAGTCATATTTGTTCTTGTTGGTCAGAGAGACTATTTAATGATAATATGAAGATATTAGTATTGGATATGAAGATATATAGACTTGGTATGATGATGATGATATTATAATATCTCATATTTGCTTATCAGAGATAAGTTTATTTCAATGTTAGATAGATGATACTAGTAATAATGTACATAGTTATGTTAAAAATTATCTCAGGATGATGATCTCAGTGCTACTGGAGGACTTGATGTTACATTTAAATTTTCAATGTTATTTCTGTAGAGTTGCCATATTAAAAGTGATCATAATGATCTCAGGATGATGATCTAAGTTTTACTGGAGTGTAGTATTAAAGTTACACAAGATATAATTAAAGATTTTTTAAAAAGTGACTTTTTAATCAATTTTATTTTTTACTTCAACTAAAAAAAAACGCCGCGAATTACGGACGACCAGAAATTTGTACGGACTACCAAAAATTTGGATTTGGCAGGAGTTGGTCGTCCGTAATTTGCTGTACGGACGACCAAGGATTTTGACGAAGGTCCCACACTGGTGTGTCAGTGCTGGAAACCTTCTCCGTGGACCTCACCATCAGTCTGCTGTAAGGGCTTGTTTGGATGGTGCTCAGCCCGGCATGCAGCCCTGGTGCCCCTGTTTAGGTGAAGCATTGAGCACTGCCAGAAAAAGAGCCACGTAGGCCTGCCCTAAAACACGACCCAAATGTTTGATGAAACTTTACATTTTTAGTGTTTGGAGGTTGTTGTTGCTGTTTCCTTGAACAAAGGGGATTTTAAAATGGATTTTTAGCCACTGGATGAGGAGAAAAGCAGGTTTATACTCAAACTCTACATCCAGTTAGTCAGACTACTGCTATTGTGTGACTGCATTTAACTGAAATTTCCTTGTTTGCAGCTGTCTGACGGTCTTTATTGTCGCTCACTTTTACTTTTCTGACAGTGTGTGTTTTACTTCCTGGTTTGGCCCACGTGTTGGCTTTATGACCTCGTTGCTGTAGCCTGATCAGGTGGTTTTACAGAGGAGGATCGACCAGGTTTCACAAAAACCCCGAATCCACACTCCCAACGTAAAACAGTAAAGAGTAATATGTCATCATCCTCCTCATTATGTCGGCTGACTTGCAGACAGACGTTTCTTTACGGCCATCGTCAGTGTTAGCATATATAAAACGTCATTCATTATAGTTTTGTTCTCTTAGAATGATCTTTCTCTGCACACTAATCATAAATATGAAGGTCTGATTCAGGTGTTAATCATACAGTAATTCCTGTACAGCTGCACTGAGACACCAGCTAATCCCCGTTTATCACTCCTGAAAAACCTGAAAGTGTGATGGACTGTGCTGCTATAAAACAGGACAGAGCATGTAGGGCAGAGGTCTCCTCTTCATGTTTCTGCTGCTAAATTCATACTTCATCCATAATTCCATGGTTTGGGAATAATATAGTTTATCATAATACCATAAATATGGGATCAGCATTTTGTGATTTGTTGATTTTTCTGAGCCTCGTTTAGGATGCTTGTGGATGAGCTGACTCAACGTTTAGCCAGCATTTCCTGTTAAGACTCTTCCAGTTAGAGTACGGTCGCACTCTGTAAAGCCCACAGTTTTGTTGTTTTTATTGTGACGTGAAGAAACTCTGAAGCTGCAGGAACAGAAGGAGGGAGATTAAAACGTTTGCTCACGTGCATCATCAAAAATGCACTGATACAACCTAAAATATTGTTGTTATTCTTCTTATAAGTTTTGGTGTCTTTACGGTACTGGCTGCTGTACATCTTTGCCGTCTTTGTGTTCGTCTGAAGTGTTTTTGTGGTTAACGACAATAGCCACACCATGGTGTCCAGATCGTGGAATGACTCGTCTCTATGGCTTTCCTTTTTCTTTGTACTTTCTTTGTTCAATTGGACGAACACTTACCTGCTTTCCCGGTGTACGTAGCCTTGTTTCCTCTAAACCTAAAGTCCTTCTAGCGTTGCTGTGATTTGCTCCCTCTTGAAACAGAGAGAGGGGACATTGTACTATTTCCATCTCTGAGTCTGTAAGGCAGCAGCAGCCTGTTATTATCTACCAGCCTGAAGAGTCTAATTCAAGATTTTAATGCAGCTGCTGAACGGCTCTGTGTGAATCAGAGCCATGGAAAGAAATGTGCTCTTCAGGTGAGAATAGTAGGAGTCAGATGTGGGGATTCTCTGGTTAGTAGACGCTCCATTGTCACTACTTGGCCTATTATTGGATGCTCCTAGACGTGTTCATCATATCCTCATTATGTAATGAGCAAATTCACAGCATACTTTTAGCCTTTTAAAGAGAATCGCTGTATTGAAGACCCATCTTCTTCTCCAGCTGGCGTTTTGGCTGCTTCTTCCTAAATCTGTGTGGTCTCAGTGGCAGCCGGGGGAAGGTGCAGGTGTTTGCTCTCAGCTCCATCGTTGTTGCTTTCACCTAAAGCTCAGATATTTCATTCAAAGCCTGTGGCTGTGATATTTAAGCTCCTGTTAATTGCAGCTATATTTCATTGAGGAGCAGGTCGGCTCTCTCTCTGGTCTGAATAACCCTGAGCTAGGCGTGTGGAGGGGCGTGGCTGCTGTGGTGGTAAAATGTTTATTGGCTGACATACGCAAACACACCTGCAGCCTCACGTGAAGGCCGTCGGCAGAGACGCGTGATGCGGTCTGTAACCTTCATTAAGGTTCTCTTAATGGTACCTGTGTGTTCAGTCTACATATTTTCTTCTTCTGTAGGTCTCTCAGCTGCAGAGGAAGAACTTTCCTCTTGTTCTCAGTGCTAGAATTACAGCAGGGACTGACCTGCTTTATTTTTTATTTTAGAAGTAAGCTGACCATATGTGAAAGTGCACATTACACCTGTTCAGTCCGATGGTCTTTGGATAGACAGAGGGAAGCTAATATGACAGTTTAAAACGATGTCAGACACTGATGAAATGCACACTGGAAAGCCACACTGCTAAGTCCTGTAGATAGTTTTAGTTTTAAAGGTTTCAAAGGAACAGCTACCAAAGATCTACTGGTGTTCATGTCCTATTGATCCTCTTCAAATGTGCCTCTATGTGCACGTCTAATCCATTATTATTATTATTGTTATCATTGTTATGCGAGTGTCCACTGCAGACTGAGCCGTTGGTGTCGGGCATAGTGGATAGGCCTCCTGCCAAACATAGATAAGGCCGGGAGATAAAGTTTGATATTATGAGTAATGTTTATATTCGATTCATTTTAGGGATGAATCTGTAACGTGTTTATTATCATTAATTAATGACAGAAAAAAATAACGCATTTAACTGCACCTTTGTCAGTTCCCTAATTTGTTGCGAACTGGTAACTCTGATGAACACTCCAGCCCAGTAGGTGGCGCTAATGAACCTAAAGTCTGATTTCCAGCCGTGAAGAAGACCCACAGGACGCCATCAGCGGCTTGGTGGCAAATTTCTCCTTTATTAAAAAACTGTTCAGCACAAAGTATTTCTGAAACCGTGTGATAATAATCTGAATCTGTCCTGGTTTTAGTTCAGTGACGGCTGGTTGAGACATTTAAGTTTCGTGACGCGTCGGACTGCCGGTCCCCATGCCTTATTAGCATAAATGAACCAACTTTATGAAATGAGCTGCAGGCCGACGCACCATACGTTAGCTATGACAGTCCTGATACCGGCTAACAGTGGAGCCATCCCATAATAGACCACTTTAGAAGACACTGAAGGTGTTTGAGTTCACAGAAAGTCTTCAAATGTTGAATCTAATCACTATAATGTCACTTTGAGTCTGCAGTAATCTGTGAATGTAGCAGAAATATGAAAAGAAATGAAACAAACATTTTGGGTGTTTAAGTTCACATATATGAATATTCATCCATTCATTCTCAGCCAACATTTATTGGAACTGAAACACTTTGCTTATTGTCAAATATTTATATTTAACAATAATGTGAGTTGTTAATTACAAAGCCTCTAATTAATTAGATTTTTTTCCAAATCATAAAAAATATACGTTTTTTTATAATTGCGTTCCACCACTAGTTTTTTTACAGTCAATGATTTTCCTTTTAAACGGCACCAGACTCCATCCTTTCAGTGGACCTTTTTTCTAGCTCTGAAATCAGTTGAAACTTTCTGTTGCCAGACAGATATCTGGTTTTTGAGGCTAACTGATATTTGAGACATAACACTAATAACTTATTTTTTCTCTATTTTGTCATGTATTTTTCTACTGAGTCAAATCCACTCAACTTCAGTTTGATTGATATTATCTCAAGTAAACAATGAAATAAAAAGTTTTCTGAAAACTTATCAAAACGGAGTTATCTGTTTTTGCAAATGAACTCTTCATATATATAACTTTAATAAATTGGACCTGTCTGTGAGGCCTAAAGAAAGTCTTGTTTATACACTGAGCCATTGTAGTCAAATATTTGCTTTCCTGTTGTCTCTACTGGTTTAGTTTGGATGTAATAGCTGGCTGTAACAGATGGTTTGATGTACCACTGAACTGCTGAAAACAATCGGTCCGTTTAGCACTTTAGGATTTCACACCTCTGTTTTGTTATGTACAGAGTTGTGTGTGTGTGGTGTGAAAGCAAAGCAGACCAACAACATGATTTTGTCATATTAACCACAATTACGTTCTGTCACTGAACACGGGACTGTCCAGGAAGAAACATGTAAACGCCATGTATGTTGCCATGCAGTTTTGCTAATCTGTTTAAACAGATGTGCAGTGCTTGTGGCCGACTAGTGGAAAATGAGGCCTTTAATGCTGGTAGATCTGAATTCCATCAAAAAGCCTGACTTCGGACAGACAGCTAAGGTTTAAATTGTAGTCCTAACTGCCTGATCTGTGGTGATGCTGCACAGTGAAGCTCTGTCTCTGTTTGGTGGTTTATTAGTCTTTGGGATGTATCAGAGATGATGGCTAAGTCTCATTTTGCTCTCTGTCTTTTTTTAGATCTCGTATCTCTGTTTGACCTGGAAAATGACCTTCCGGATGAGCTCATCCCCAATGGAGACCTGGCAATGGGAATGTCCTCTAATGGGGGCCCGGGTGGAGGAGGTCCTGGTCTCAACTCAATCGTTCCCGATGCAGCTGCTAAACATAAGCAGCTTTCTGAGCTCCTGCGACCAGGAAGCTCCTCCATCTTAGGAGGCGGTCTCAACTCTGGCAGCCCCCAACAGGGAGGCATGGTGGGGAGCCAGCTGGGTGCTGTGCTGGGTAAAAGCCCATTGGGGCAGGGCTCACCCAATCACCAGTCTCCACAGGGCCAGAAAGGAGGGGCTTCTGGACAAGGTAATGGAAGCACAGGTATGGGCTTCAACCAGGCCATGCTGAACAGCGGGCAGGGTCACGGTGTCATGGGCCAGGCTGGACAGGTGATGAACGGGGCTATGGGACCAGCAGGCCGTGGGAGACCGGGGCCCGGCATGCAGTACCAGGGCCCAGGCATGCAGGGGGCCCCAGTGGGAGCTGGACCCGGTGTTGGAGGCAGTGTGCTGGCAGAGACTCTTACTCAAGGAGGGCCCCAGATGGGTGCTCACAACGCGCTGAACGCTCAGCAAGCTGGAAACATGAACAAGGTGAGTTTAAACTTTTATTCATTAATTAGTCCCACACAGACAATCAAACATCTTATTAATAATAATAATAATAATAAACTGATTACTGCACGGCCACCTTACAGTTCCACAAACACTCACTCTTTACATGAGGTTTATCCGTTCTGTCCGGTATTCACAGTGCATTTATGACATGTAGTCACAGCATCATAACGGTCTACACACAACGCTTTCATCTCATCAGTCTGCAGCACTTCTTCACATAAAGATGTTCTCACTTTATATGCCAGTGCTTGATGTTCTTTAGGAGAGCTTATTATCGCTGTTTAGTGAACTTCATCAACCCCAGTTTGCATTATTTTCCAATGTGGATTGTATTAAAGGGCGATTATAAACTGTAGTTAGTTAGAAATAACGCTGACTCCAGCAGTGCAGCAGGCTGGTGTTGACACAGTAAACTATTCTTGGCTGTTTCATAATTTCTTGCGTCATCTCATTGTTTTATTAAACATGCAGTATATTACTATCACCTAGGCCTCATGCTAACTAGTCATCAGTTTTCTCCCACTCACCAGGTACTGATCTGGTCTCCTCTGGGTCTGCTGGAGGTAGCAGGCAGTCAGTTGGAGGTTTGGGGGGGTTGTGTGGAGCAAACTTGGCCATGCAGTCTGTTTCATCTCTGATCGATGCTGATGTGGTTATTACGCCGTTTCTATTCCGCGCTAATCTGAGGATGATGCAAACAACACAGATGTGAAGAGCTGAAGTAGTTTCATGTACCGGGAAGCTGAGAATGCAGAATAATCTACACGACTTGCAACTGGTTGTATTCTTGTGTGGATATTTAGTGCTGACTTTCAGAGACTTTGAAGTGTTCAGTGTGAGAGAATATGTCTTCCTTTGTCTGAGAGTGTCAGGGCTTTGTGGTTTGACAGGAAACCAAGGTTAAACCAACCGTCTAGTGCTCACTAAGATTATTTCAACAGACGTCACCACATGAAACAAGCCCCTCCTTCCCTCATTTCCTATGCAGACAAATACACCTTAATGCCTGTTATGTTTAAAGAAGTTTAATTAATCCATACTCTATGTGACTGTTAGTTATGTCATATTTCATACCATACCGAAACACAAGCATTAACATCCCATTAAAATACTATAATTATGCTAGAGAGCAGGAGATGGGGATAGAAGACGACCCAGATGTGAACCAGCTTGTGAGTAGTAGGGATGTATTAGTTTGTGTTTAGAAGGTAAACACCAGGATCTGGCTCATATTTACCTTGCATAGCTGCCTTCACCCAGACAGGCTGCTGAAGTGTAGGAGAGAGGTGTGTTGGCTTTTATGTTCAGAGCACGATGATTATTATTAAGAAGTAACCTGTTAATGTACAAATGGTACCACATATTTCCATTTGGAAGTGCTTGACATGGTAAAGAAATGTCGTTGCTTGCCAATATTCTGGATCTTTTTGCTTCCAGGCCTTCCTTCATGTGGAGAAACGGCTTCTTCTTTAGTTTGCTGAAAATTCCTCTTTCTGAGTGAAGTAGACATTATTTCAGTGTAAATGCTCTGTATGTGTGATGGTAAAATAGTTTGAGCAAAAGAAAGAGATAGTGAGAAACGGAACTTTTGCAGATAATTCAATTCAGTTTTATCTATTTAGTGCTAATTGACAGCATGTATCTTCTTATAGCTCTTCACATAGTAAGGATTTAAACCTTATGAATTTAAACCAAAGATCTTTAATCTTTGTTTTAAATTTATAAAATTTTAAACCTTATGAATATTAACCAAGAACAGAGAACTCAGCAATCTAAAGTAAGCAGCGAGCAACAGGAAAAAAGTGAAAAATACCCTTTAACGGGGAGTTTAAAAAAACCTTCAAAATGAGGATGAGGGGTTGGAGTGAGGATGAGGGGTTGGGGTGAGAGTGAGGATGAGGGGTGAGAGTGAGGATGAGGGGTTAGGGTGAGGATGAGAGTGAGGATGAGGGGTGAGAGGTTGGAGTGAGAATGAGGGTGAGGGGTTGGGGTGAGAGTGAGGATGAGGGGTTGGGGGTGACAGTGAGGATGAGGGGTGACAGTGAGGATGAGGGGTGACAGTGAGGATGAGGATGAGGGGTTGGGGTGAGGATGAGGGGTGAGAATGAGAGTGAGGATGAGGGGTTGGGGTGAGGATGAGGGGTGAGAATGAGAGTGAGGATGAGGGGTGAGAATGAGAGTGAGGATGAGGGGTTGGGGTGAGAGTGAGGGGTGAGAATGAGAGTGAGGATGAGGGGTGAGAATGAGAGTGAGGAGTGAGGATGAGGGGTGAGAATGAGAGTGAGGATGAGGGGTTGGGGTGAGAGTGAGGATGAGGGGTGAGAGTGAGGATGAGGGGTTGGGGTGAGAGTGAGGATGAGGGGTGAGAGTGAGGATGAGGGGTTGGGGACAGCAGATGAAGAAAAACAGTACAGTAGGTCCTCGGTTTACGACGTTCTCGACCTCCGGCGTTTCGTAGTCGCCATCTCCCATGATTTTAAGAAAGTGTTGTTCCGTCATTTTGACGTGCAGCGTTTGCGATGTTAAAACTAATTTTGCGTGGGAACTCGTTGGTGAGTGGACGAATCACATGGCGCTTTGTAAGAAAGATGGCTTTGTTTACGTTCGCCGGTTGTACACCACATTGGATTGTGCTACATTTGCTTTCTTTGTGTTGTTTTTTGAAAAAAAATTGCCCTTCATTGTGGCTCCAAAGTGCAAGCCAGACTCTTATTTTTTTATGCTATACAGTGTTTGCATGTCCCAGATTCTGATTTTACCTGTGTGTTAGCGTAGGTGAGTGACATAGGTACTTATGCATCATGGGAATCCCTTGGCAGTCTAAACCTACAGCACCATAACTAAAGGGCAGATCAGCTGATCCTGAGCAGCTCTGTCAGCTTCATCAGAGAGGAAAGTTTTAATCCTAAACTTGAATTAGAGAGGATGTCTGCCTCCAGAACCCAAACTGAAAACTGATTCCACTACGGAGGAGCTGATAACTGAAGTTTCTGCTTCTAGAACCTCTGGAACCAGCAGTGAAACTGCAGTCTGAGAGGGAAGGGCTCTGATAGGATGATCTGGAACAATCAGGTCTTTAAGATGTGATGGAGCTGCTCATGAGGAGTTTTTATGTTAGAAGAGGGATTTTAATTTCTATCCTGGATTTTACAGGGAGCCATGAAGTGAAGCTAACAGGAGAACTCTGATCTCTGTTCCTGGTTAATGTCAGAATGGTAAAAGGTTGTATTTTATATAGCGCTTTTATCCAAAGCACTTTACATGATATGTCAACATTCACCCATTCACACACTGATGGCGGAAGCTGCCATGCAAGGCGCTAACCACGACCCATCAGGAGCAAATAGGGGTTCGGTGTCTTGCTCAGGGACGCCTCGACATGAGCACGACGGGCCGAGGATCGAACCGGCAACCTTCCCGTTACAAGACGGCCACTCTACCCACTGATCCATGCCGCCCCACCGAGCCGTGCAGCCGAAATCTGGCTGCAGCGTTTAGGATCATCTGGTGGTTTTTAGGAGACTTTTTGGGACATCCTGATCATCAGGAACTACAGTAGTCCAGCCTACTGAGGAGACTTGCTGAGATCACCTGAACATCTACTTAATTAGCTGTTCCAGACCACAGCTTCTCATTTGTAGTTGCCCAGTTGATCACACAGGATGTCCTCACTCGCTGGACCATCCCACAGAGCCTTAGGGATCTGATGCATGCAAGAAGAGAAACCAACATCTAGTCCTACACAACAGATCTGTGTTTTAGTTGTTGTTCCATGTTTTATTTGGTCTCAGCAGTGATGGAGTGGCCTGTCTGTGTCCTCAATAATAATAATAATAATTGCTCTTACCTTATTCTGGTTTTTGCTATAACCAGCCGTCTGTGTCATAAACACATTTAAATGTTGCTTTTTAGACTTAACCTGAAAAATTCCAGTGAAATGACACACGTGACGTAACATATAACAAACATAACGCAGCACAGATTGAATGTCCTTTTTAATGTGTTTGATATAGTACATAGGAGAATGAGCTGGGGCAAACTTGGAGATCACTTAGAGGGATTTCACCAACTGAAGACAGTGCCTTCTTATCTGTTGTAAAAGATCACTAAAAACAGAAAGGTGCATGCCCAGAGGAGGGGTTTTGCGTGGCAGCGGTGACGTCCTGCCTGGTGACGCTCCTCTGGAATAAGAGCAGCTCAGCGGGTGGAGAGGCTGGATGTGTGAATGGGAGGGGGAAGGGCAGGCAGCAGCGCTCAGCTGTTGTGCAAGCTGGTCTTTCTGTGTGTTGCGTCCCCTCTCTCTGCTGGGCAGGGCTTACTCTGGCTGCAAAGCAAGCAGGACGCTGCTTCAGCCGCTGCTTCAGCCGCTGCTTCAGCCACAGCACAAGTCGGGCAAGGACAGCAGAAAGTTCCTGCTTGGGGCATCAGAAGAAATGGCCCAGCAAGAAAGCAAACCATTCCTCTTTCTAGATAAAGATAGATAGATGCAAATTGTTGCATTTCTGCATTTTTTTGTTTTTTGAGTGTTTTTATTTTGTCAGTTCCATTTCAAGACAGACTTGAGCTCCATGAAGAGCTTTTAAGGCTCTCTAGGTTTTCCAGGCAGCTCTGACTGGGCTTCAGACTGCAGCTGAAGGTTTTCATTTTTAGACCAACTTAGTTTACGATACCAGTGATGTTTTTCTGAGGTACACTGGTGGACTGTGAAGGATTTCAGTGTTTGGACAAGCGGTCATGGCTGTGTTCTGCCATCACTGTGGAAGATATGGCAGCAGGTAGCTCTGCATCTATGGGTACGAGCACAGTGTTGTCATAGCGTAATCTTTAGTAGCAGCTGCTGTATACAGGCTACGGGACGCATTCATTCATCATATGTACAGTAATGAAATGGACTACTGAGCCTTGTTTTCTTCCAAACAAAAACGCTGTACCCAGTGGTGATGAGCCAAAGACAATGTGAGACAAAAGTTGTGCTGGGCTTCTGTTCCTCCTGTGGCTGTATGTGGCAGGTTGATGTGCCCTCAGAGGTAGAACCTGTTCCATGTGTTCACACAAAGACCCAGAGGTATAAAATGATCTGCTGTGATGGCATGCTGAATGCAGATCTTCTGACCCCCCTCTGTCCCGTTGACCTTCTATAGATGACGATGTCTGGAGCTCCGTTCGGCCAGCAGTATGGTCAGGCTGGGGTGCAGCAGATGGGGGCGGCGGGGGTCAACGCCCAGCAGCTCCAGAACAAAACGGCCCTGTCCAACAACCTGCCCCAGTTCCCTGCCGAGATGAAGGGAGCTGGAAGTGTGCCGAACATGGTAAGTATCAACCCAGTTTTAAAACATGAACAAGGTGGAGATGAGTCCCAGCCTCTTTTCTTATGTTGGTTAGGGGAACCTTCAGTATTTATGGGTGGCTTTCCACTGGAGCCTCTGAAATACGCGAGTAAATATCTGTTAAAAAGGCATCCTCTCTTTCCCCAAAGCTTCTTACAAGTGTCCAAAACATAAAAATACTGAAATAAGGAAAAGTACCAGTAATAACTTCTTTAGATTTTAGGTGATACCTTGATCAAGGACATTTCTACAGCTTTCTTTTCATGAAGTATGCATTAAAAAGGAAAACTATGATCGCATGTTGTAGGGGACATATCAAGGCAAAATGTGGCTGGATAGCAGCTGGATGCATGTGCTAGAATCTGACTAACATCCCAAAGTAAGAATCCAGCATTTGCTTTTCGCTTCTGGTGACAGTGTCCAGTTTTGCTGTAAGTTTCGGCATTTTGCTCATGGGATGTGGAATGGTGCAGATGTCCATGTCCTAGTGGAGTTAAAGACGTTAAGTAACAGCAGCTCGTAAGTTTAGCTTCCTTTGTGATGACTTAAAAGTCGATGAGGCACTTCCAGTTGCAGACAGCAGGTTTGAGTGTTTGCTTTTTTAACGTCATGATGTCCAAAGGATTTGGCCTTTTCACTGATACATGTTGGATCTATCCAAAACCAAATGTTTGCATGTGACAATTAGCATCCTGACAGAGTTTAAAGACACTACAATTATGTGCATAGACAAATAACCAGAGAGGACACGCTGTACTGTGTGTCTGTTTCTATTAGGACAGTTTTCTTTATTAACTTGTGTGATTTTGTCCGTATAAATGCAGTCGGTCGCTGCAAAGCATCCGATGAAGCAAATTAAAGTAATCAAATACTAAACAAGTAATATTTGGTAATAATTGAGTTTAAAGTTTACTGAGTACATGGTTCATTGGCCTGAACTAAACGGCCCACACACGTCTGCATACAGCTTGACTGGTGTTATAATGCTGCAGTCATACATGTGCATTTCAAAACCAAATTTAAAATTATTGGACAGCATGTTTATTTAATGCTCTCCACTCTGTTAGAAGTTATGCTACCTGCTGAGTAGAGAGGGAGATGCAGATCTGTTCGAGGAACAACAAATAAAATCCGAAGAGGCCGGAAATGAACAATTATTTTATATTTGTATGATGATGATCTAGATTTCCATTGTTTTCCTGTTCCATATACATCAGTTTATTCTCTGAATCATTGTAGTTATTGATCTTTTCACTTTAAACACTAACACCTTGATGCCTGAATTTATTTACAAATATATTAAAAAAAAAAAATTGTGTTTTTGCTTTATAGCTGATGCTAAATTAAGTAGAGATTGTTAATTTGTCTGTAGCACAGAGAATAGATATATAATAATAATAATAACAAATGACAGTGAATATATTGGCAGAAGGATGCTGAGTTTCCCACTGCCAGGCAGGAGGCCTAGAGGAAGACCAAAGAGGAGGTTTATGGATGTGGTTAAAGAGGACATGAAGGTAGTTGGCGTGAGAGAAGAGGATGCAGCAGACAGGGTTAGATGGAGGTAATTGATTCACTGTGGCGACCCCTGAAGGGAAAAGCTGAAAGGAAAAGAAGAATAATAATAACAAATGATGAATATGGAGGGGAATGGATCCACTGTCTGAGCTGCAGTCTGATGATAAAGGGTTCAGTGTAAAATGAGGAACGTGTGGTATTCTGATCTGTGTGTTTTCCATCAGTCCCAGATGCAGCAGCAGGTAGCTTCGATGGGGATGGTCCCCGGGGCCGGGGGTGTATCAGCGGGGCCCACAGCCGACCCCGAGAAGCGAAAACTCATTCAGCAGCAGCTGGTCCTGCTGCTCCACGCACACAAGTGCCAGCGGCGGGAGCAGGCCAACGGGGAAGTGAGGAACTGCACTCTGCCCCACTGCCGCACCATGAAGAACGTCCTCAACCACATGACCCACTGCCAGGCCGGCAAGGCCTGCCAGGGTGAGTAGAAGGGAGATACTTCCAGGGGTCTGCACTAATCACTTGTATCTGGAGTTCAGACTTTTGGTGAAGTTTTGTTTTGAGAATCAGCTGCTCACACACCACGGGAATCACGTTAATATTTGAATGTGAACAGAATATTTCCACTTTAGCCTTTGATGTGACTGTTGTGATTTAGTCCTTTCTCTGCTGACCATTGCTAATTATCTGAGAACAATCTGCAGTAGATTAGCAGGTTACATTTTCTAACAGATTGTGCCTTGTGTGTGTGATGATCAGCAGTAATTAGAGCTGATAGTGTGTACTTTTCTTTGCTTTTCATGCTGCTGGAAAACACAGCATTGATATTGGATGCAGGTTTCATCTAAACAGTAATAAGCACCTGCTGCCTTCAGCTCCTCATATAAACCGTGTCCAGCATTGTTCCAAGACAGGCTGTTTATTGATCTGTATATGGGGCCGATGCCAGTGCTGAACATTCCCAATAACTGATATTATTTAGTCTTCTCCATTAATGAGGATTACTGTAAATGAATATTTGAAATGATGCTAAGACATTCCTCTGTTTACTGTCGGGTTGATTACCATTTGTCTCCTTTTCTCTTGCATATGCTGTTCTTGTTTCAGTTTTCTTTGCCTGCCGTTTCACTTTTTCTGCCTTCTCAGGCCCACATCTTAAAGCTTTATTGTGTCCTCACTAGGGGTGTGCGATATGGAAAAATATAGTTTCACGATATTTTTTCAACCAGTGTCACGATACACGATACTATCACGATATTTTTCAACGCAGTTTTTATCGTTATTTTTCAAGTTACTTAACAGGAGAACCACCTACAGGGTAACAAAAACTAAACGAAAGACCATTTAGACTAGTTGCTCTGGTTTTATTCTGCAACGCCTTCCAGTAAACAACAAAGCAAAGTGCGCTATATTCAAGGCACAGTTTCTCAGTAAAACAATTGTTTCAGGTTACACTACTAGAATAAACATAAAAAGGAATAAGAATAAACAAAATAAAATGCATCAATGAGGAAAGGTCAGTGCAAAGCTGTTAAATTCAAATGTAAACTTTAGACCTGAAGTGCAAAGACTTAAGCATAACTGGATCTGTTTCAAAAGGGAAAACAATATAAATAGTAAATACCTTGTTGAAAATAAATAAATATGAGAACAACAGAACCAACCAAGTGCAATACTGTCTGAGTCCTGACTAGACTTAGAACATGTCTTTCAATTATTTTTTTTACTTTACTTTTTGTAAGACTCATTGAACAGATCACAGATTTTTGGATTTCACCCCCACCCCCCAGTCGGACGTTACCGGGTGGAAAGAATATGCGGCGCTACTGTCTTCCTTCCGCCTCGGCTCATCCCGTCCTGTGATCACATAAAAATATATACATGTCTATAACATATACACACGTCTATGTGATCAACCCTTCCTCCCCCAGACGAAAATATTCGGAGCTCGTCTCTTCCCTTTGGCCCACTTCAGCTCATCCCGTCGTGTTCTTCGGCTCATCTCGGCTCCTCCATTCGTGTTTCTTACCACCACCCGAATGTCCGGGTGGCTGCCGAATTTGACGTCACGCTTCACTTTGTTGCATAAACACAAGACAAGATGCTGAAGACCTCCGCTGTTTGGGAAATCTTCAGTTTAACTGAAGACAAAATGAAAGCAAAATTTGGACCCGAGACCAGACGAACGGATCCGAATATTCGGGCCGTCTCCGCCACAAGCCCCGCTCCCGCTCCCGCTCCTGAGAACACAACAGATTTTCAACAAGGCAACGCGTTGCGTCGCAGCACAACAGCGACGCGTTGTTAGCTTGTAGATCTTTTATTTTTGGCGAATGACACTGTCGTACCATACAAGTATAGAGCTGCAAATCATAGAACGTGTATTCACTGTCTAATGCAGTGACTTTATCACGAGATATACGATAACTCTAAAAAGGCCTATCGTAGAGACTTTTCTATCGCCATGACGATAGGTCTCGCCTTATCGCACACCTCTAGTCCTCACACTGTTTCTAAGTAATATGTGGCTGAATGTTAACAGCTAACTGTTAGCGTAGCCGTAGCTGCTGTAAAAAAACAGTTTCTGAGCTGATTTCCTGATTTGTCACCATGGATTACGTTTCTGTTTCAGTTTTTGCAGGTTGTGTCTCTGCTAGAAGGCGTGTTGGTAAATTTAACCTTGCTTTAGAGATGTTACGGCGCTCCAGATAGCTTCAGCCACAGACCTGACAGTTAGCCTCCTAGTGATAGCTTTAACCCAGCGGCACAATAAATTCCAGCTACTCTGACACCAGCAAGTAAATAATTCAGTCCTGTTCTATGTAACAGGGAAGCTAGGAATGCTTGTGGAAGATGGTGGTATTTTTTCTGCTTCCTTGTGCACTAATTGACCAGAGCCGCTCCATCCGTCCCTGTGTGTTCAGTAGCTCAGTGATGATTGGCTGTCACTTGTGATGAATAGCCAACCAGATGGAGTTGTGGGCGGGACTTGAGTTAGTCCACAGAGTGACCACAGAGAAAGCATCAGAGCCAAAAAAGTGCATTAAATTAATGCACTAATTAAAATTATGATAGAGATGATCAGAAAAATGCCAGATAATTAACGGCCATGCTGATAATTAGTCCATCAGTATTGATTTGTATACATCTGATGATTAATTATAGAAGCTACATGAAATTTGCTTCTTTAAATTTAAACACTGAACAGACACAGTTTATCAGAATTATACATAAATGTTTTTAGGGCTGCAGCTCTTGATTATTTTAGTAATCGGGCATTCTGTCGATTATTCTGGCAATTAATCGCTAATTAATTTTAATTAATCAGATTCCATTCTTGGCAGGCGTGTTACAACAGCAGAGCGGAAATGAGCGCACATAAATCTGTTTTTATGTTTGGTGTGCATTGGTCTGCTTTAAAACAACCTGATGACTGAAGTAGTAGCCTGTGATTGGCTCATTTAGGTCAGAAAACGAGTCAAATGATCGTTAAACGCTCCTGTTTTTGAGACGAGTTTGAAGCAGAAAGTGAAGTAACAGAGAAAGGTGAAATCCGCCTTCATACCTGTTAACTCTGACTGAGGGTTCAGCTCTGTGATCTGATGAACGCTGTAGACACTAGAACAGCTGCTCAGATTCAATAGAAGCTTCAAATTTAAAATCTCTTTATTAGTTATTGATCATAGATCCGGTCCGTATAGGATGAAGTCTGGGTCTGGACTGGGACTGCGGTCAGCCAGTTGGTGACCTCAGATACAGTATGTAGTGGATTAGAAGAAGCCTCAAATCACAAGGAGTTTTAGTAATCAAATTACTTGAGGAATTGTTATATTTAACCGTCAGCCACTGTTTGAAAGTACGATGCTGATGATGTGTCTGTGAAGGTTCTCATTCATCCAGGTCATCTTAAGGTGAAGGGTTTGGTTCAGGCAACAGGATGTCTTCAAGATCACCAGAATAAGTCCAGTTTCCTGAACTAAAGCCTTCACCGATGCTGATGACAGCGTCTGGATTCACTACAGTTCCAGTGTTTTTATATTCCTGTTGTTTTCATGGTCAAATTGAGCCACTCTTCCCTTAACTGACAGCATCAGCAGACATTAGTTTAATCTTTTCTAACCCCATCATGATGCTTTTACTGCGTTTGTCATCTACCTGGAGGAGGTCTTCCAAGGTTTCAGAACTTCAGACCATATGGACACAAATGCAGGGCTGAATTTACTGTTTTATTACATGCACTGTAATTGCTACTACATAGCTGTTTGCACAGTGTTTTTATGGTCCCATTTATTCTTCACTACGTCAGCACTCATTCTACTGGCCTGCAGCGAGTTGTATGGCTTTTAGTGTTTGTTAGATGCTGGTATTGTACAGTGTCAGATGCTGCTGAATTAATCGCATCCACGCCTCACTCAGTGCCTCTCTTTACCGTTCATTTTTCTCCAGTGGCTCACTGTGCATCATCCAGACAGATCATCTCCCACTGGAAGAACTGTACACGGCATGACTGTCCGGTCTGCCTTCCCCTGAAGAATGCCAGTGACAAGAGGAATCAGCAGCGTGAGTAAACCCAGCAGCTTATTTATTTAGAAATCCATATAAAAGTAGGTGTAAGTTACCTTAAAGGTCAATGATGTAGAAGGATCCTTCCAAAACTGCAGGACATTTGGGCTCAAAATGTTTAAAAATAAACCTTCTCTTCTCCAGTGTTCTGCTCCATATTGATCAATAATAAGTATTGATTGTCTCAGCTTCCACATCAATGGTAGCATTTTTATTCCATGTTTTCTGTGCTGTTTGCTAACCCTACTCTAATCACAGTAACAGGGTTGCTAATCCATGCTAATGTGATCTTTTTCTCAGCAGTAGAAGCTAGATATTTAGCTAGCTGTTACTGCTGACCAAGAGGACAAACTGACTGATGGAAAACAGTCCAAAGAATGAGTCTGATCCTGATAATATGAGGTAGAGAGAGACATTCAATCAAGGCTGACAATGGATGAAAAGATGGAACATAGAAGAGAGGACATAGCTTTGCTCTACACATTCTTTAGGAAAACTGTTGGAGGATGGAAACGACAAAAACAAGAGAAAATGACAAAACCGTCATCACCAGGTTCTGCTAGCGTGTTGTGGGACTTGCTCCGTGTATAATTATTATTATTTAAATTAATATGTTGATTAAAAAATGTTCCCACAATTATAAGACATCAATGAAAAAAATAAAACCAAAAAAGGAGATTTAAATTATATTCTAACTGTTTTATCAGAGATCCAGTTTGGTCATCAGGGGGAGGACAAGAGAGAAATGACATTTTAGGGGAACTCCAGACTTATTTGGTATTTTAAATATTTTAAACATTCTTTTCTCCTAGTTTTTATAGAGTTGGTCTCAGGACAAGAACATTTACACAACTGCTGCATGTTCTAGGATTTTCTACATGGATTATTTGGAATTTGATGAATGGGATGTAAAATGTCGTCCAGTTCTGGAATGAGACTTAAATGTCTACATGGTTGTGGTCATTAAAAACCTTGTAAACTGTTCCTCAAGGCACTTGTCACTGAGCATCAAGCCTCAGGAGTGTGTTGTATGAAGTGGCGCCCCCTGCAGGCTGTGTTTCCCCGCTACACCGCTGTGCTGGCTCGCTGACTGAGAGCTCCAGCAGCAGAGGATTCCTCTGGAAAGGCTGGGCCTGTAAAGTGACACCCAGGGGAGGAGCTCAGGGCCTCTGCTGTCTGTAGGGGCCGGGCCCCGGGACAGCGTGCTCTCTGATTGGTTAAACGGCCGTATGACAGATTTAAATCCCCCACAGAGGCAGCATGCTCCCTGTCAGCCATCAACACAGCAGGGTGCAGCGCAGGGATTGTACATGGAGGCCCAAGATCTGCTTTTACAGGGTTTTTACTTTACACAGAAAGCACAGTTCTAATAGTAAGCATGTATTAATTACTATGTTTAGACATACAGATATATAATTATGTGTGCTTAATAATTAACACTGATAAATGTTTTGATGTTTAGTTATTAGAACGCTTACACAAGCAGCATCTGTTGCAGCGTGTTGACTGGATGTTGTGCTTAATATCACTACACTACTAATTTATTTCTGCGTCTTTTCTGTCCAGCTATGCTAAGTTCCCCGGGGGCTGGCCTGCAGAATGCCATCACCACGGTTGGTCCCGGCCAGCCCAGCGCCACAGCCATCAACAGCGCTGCCACACACATTGACCCCAGCTCCATGCAGAGGGCCTACGCAGCCCTGGGCCTGCCGTACGGGAAACAGTCCACTGCTCAGGTCCAGGGCCAGGGTCCAGCTCAGCAAAACCCCCAGGGCCCCCAGCACCAGCAGCTGCGAAACATGAACCAGCTAGGTATGGAATAAAAAACACTTCACTGCTGTTTTAGAAGTTAATGTGCACAGCACAATGCCACTGAGACATTTTGTGATGTTTGTTCATCAGGCACTAATCAGATGAACCAGATGGCAGGAGGCATGGGGACCTCCTCCTCAGACCAGACCGGCATGCACTCCGACTCCTCTCTACCCTCCACACTCAACAAGTGAGGCCTCTGCTCCTTTGTTCCTCGCCTGAATGCAGGCCTTTGCTGACAGGGCATCCATTCTTTTACTGCAGTAATAAAGCTAAAGTTATCTCTGCAGCCAGGGATGAGTTCATGCTCTCAGTCTGTCCTGTGTCACTCAGGAAAACAGACTTCGTTTTGTAATGCAAATTACTAATCCTGTCCATATGTGCTGCAGTCAGCTGATGCCGGACGGGTCAGTCGTATCCGGTATGGGAAGCCTGCCTGCTGCCACCCCCCTCTCTGCTACCGGGGTGAGGAAGGCCTGGCATGAACACGTCACTCAGGACCTGCGCACCCACCTGGTGCACAAACTGTAAGTCCAAGCACAAAGCTGATGTATGTTAGAATACCTGAGTTCTGTCATCGTACACCAGGTGACTGCTGATCTTTGTCTCCAGAGTACAAGCCATATTCCCCACCCCAGACCCTGCAGCACTGAAGGACCGGCGAATGGAGAACCTGGTGGCGTATGCACGCAAGGTGGAGGGTGACATGTACGAGTCAGCTAACAGCAGGGTACGTTCTTGTCCGCTGCTCTACTCATTCTCACACCATTCCAAACATAGTCTTCCTTTCTAGATGTTTCTGAGGGAAGGAAGAGCTCAGAACCTGAACCAGAGATGGAGCCACGTTGAACATTCTTTTAAAAATGCCCTGTCTGCTTTTTGCCTCGTCTTGTCCTCTTGCTAGGATGAGTACTACCATTTCCTGGCAGAAAAGATTTACAAGATCCAGAAGGAACTGGAGGAGAAGAGGCGCTCCCGGCTGGGGAAACAGCCTGGCATGGTTGGTGCAGCTGGACCTCCTCAGCCTGTGATGGCTCAGCCCAACGCCATGGGCCCAGGGCAGGCAGTCCGACCTCCCAGTGAGTAGCTTCTCTGCTCCACAGTTCTCCGTTATGGAAGTACTCATATCACTAGCCCAGTGTTTTCCAAAAATATTTCTGCAGCTTTTCATAGAACACTGCGTTATCTTTTCCTCTCTCAGATGGACCTGCCCCGATGCCCAGCATGCCAAATCAGATTATGAACCGTATGCCGGTTCCCCAAGGTAGGAGTTCACGCTTTGCTTAGTTGCCAAAGGTTTTCCATGGAAAAGCAGTTTGTGTTCCTGTTTGGCTGATGTGCTGTAGGCCTTACAGCCACAACTAGTTAAACTTCTAAATTCTGACAGAAAACTGGTGAACACTTCAACTGTGAAGTGAGTTTCTCTGCATACTTTCCTGTTTAAACAGTGGGAACAAACACACAGTGGAATACTTCTACCTGCAGCTGTCAGAGGAAGCTTTACCTGTCAGCTGTCAGACGGTATAAAGCAGGGCTCATTAGCAGCTGGTGAACGCTGAGAAAATCAGGCACTTTAACTATCAGCTCTTTATGACAGACTCTGCTTAGAAAGCACTTTACTAAAATAACAGCACTTTGGGATAGATTTAACACAGCCACAACTCATTTCTCATCATTGTCTGTGTTATTGTTTTGTGTGTCTGTGTGTCGTTCTTTATGTTTGGGACAGCAGATGTACATCAGCGTTGAGCTATATCTGGCTTATTTACTGAAACCTGCTGTAAGCTTTGATTGTTGCTTCATTATTCTGTCCCATCCACTGAAATTAAGAAATGAAGCTGTGGTGTTTAGGACCTCTGCCCTCCCAGTAGGACATGGAATATTAAATTACAGTAATTCCCGGTGATATTAAGCAAGTATGTAATGGTGTGTGTCTCTGCTCCCACAGGAATCAATCAGTTTAACTCGATGGCAATGCAGAATGCACAGATGTCTCAGGCACCCATGGGAGGGAGGGCTCCTTCCCCCATGAACCATCCACAGCAGATGAACATGAGCTCCGTGCCAGCGGTGCGATTTCCTCCTCTTGTCTCACAGTTTGTTGTATTTTTGCCTCTCTTTTTGTAAACACTTGTAGTTTCTCTTCTTAGAAACATTTTCTAACGGTTTTTGCCCCAGTTGTTCAGTTTCTTGCTCAGTCTTTCTCATTCTTGGCTCTGTTGTTCTCCTCCTCTTGACTGTGAGTGTCCCAGCTGTCTTTGACTGATCATTCATTTATTACTCAGTCACCATTTTGGCTCTAAAGCATCAGTGTCAGGCGAGCTTCCTGTGGGTGACACTGGCTCTTTTCCATTTATGAACTACCTGGTTGGCAGTGAGCCTGAGGTCTGGCTTGCTGCCGTTTAGCCTTCTGTCCTGGCTGTAGACTGTTGTCAAGTCTTGCTTTGATACAGCAAAGTGTGATTAATATTTGTAAGTTGTAAGTCAGCATGCCTGTGTGCTGCCTTCCATTTACATACAGATCATTTAACATCTAGATGTCCGCTGTTGTAATGTTTGTCTGTTTCTTCCCCTGTCCAGATGGGTATGTCTCCATCCAGGATGCCTCAGACTCAAGGAATGATGGGTACTCATGCTAACAACATGGTCTCTCAGCCGACCAGCCAAGGCCAGTTCCTGCCCCAGGGCCAGTTCTCTGTAGCTGCAGGAGGAGCCATGAATGTGAATATGGGCTTGGGACAGGCCATGCCACAGGCTGCTGTCGCTCAGGTGAGGGTCTGGTTCTGTGTTGAGACAGACGCTGAATTCTTCTGTGCTGCTGGCGTTTCTTTGCGCATGTGGCTCGTTTGTGTTTTAATGTGGCTGCTGTGTGAATCCTAACAGTGCGCTGCTCTTTGTTCCAGCCCCAGCAGAACTCTAACCTCCCTCTGAATGCGCTGGGCTCCCTGAGCTCCCAGCTGCCCTGCGGCCCTACAGCTCAGCCTGCTCTGGGCTCCACCCCCCCACCCGGTGCTTCTGCCAGCCTGCAGCCCCAGCAGCAGCATCACGCCCCCCCGCAGGCCCAGGGGCCACAGCGACCCTCCACTCCCGCATCCACGGGCGGACCCTCCTCCACCCCAACCCACATACCCAGCAGTCTCCCCGGTCCCCCCTCAGCCATGGGCACACCACCTGACCCCTCTCAGCCGCTTACGCCCCTGCAGCCCCAACCCGACCCCCCCAACCAGATGCAGCAGCCCGCCTCGGTTCAGGCCCAGCACCCCAGCACACCGGTGAGATACTGGGCCCTCATCTGGCTCCTGATGGCTTCCATTAAAGCTCCACACTGGTCTTTGAAGCAAACTAAAGGAATATTATAGGAAATGATTTACTAGTGTTTGTTCAGAGAGGACAGTCAGTTGTTTATTTAGCAGTAAGACTTTAGTTCTGCAGAATATCAGCATGGTGTTCAGACGATCTTTGTCGCTCCTTCCAGCTGTCCCAGGCAGCAGCGAGCATCGATAACAGAGTTCCTACCCCCGGCTCTGTGGCTGAGCTGAGCTCCCAGCAGGCCCTGCCGGACATGAGCAGCACTGAAGCCAAACCTGAAGTGAAAGATGAAGAAGACGACAGCGGCTCTGGGAAGAAACACAATGATGTCAAAATGGAGGTACGTAAATTATTTTGTAGTCATCACTCAAGCACACATTTATGTCCGTTTAACTCGTTCGCTGCCAATGACGTCTATAGACATCAATCATGTTTTTTGACTGGGGGGGCTGCAGGATAGTCTGTCGGAGCTTGTCTGTGAAAATCCTGGAGTTTTGGAACGTGAGAGTGTTGCGGTGGGCCAAAAGAATGACAAAGACAGTGGCCATGGTGGGGCGACAGCAAAAAGTGCCGTTACCAACAGCCGCTGGCGATCAAAGCCGCGCTAGGTTTCGGTTTCGGTTTCTGTTTCGCCACCACCGCTCTCTTGAGCTCATCTGACGAAGCCGAGTCAGATGAGTTTAGAGCGAGCACACATACACACACAGACACACACACACACACACACACACACCTAAAAATATTTTGTTTATATATTGTAAGATGTATTGTTCTGAACCAAAATGTTGACTTGTGTTGTTTGTTTGTAAATAAATGATTTAGCTAACAAAAGGTTAAAAAGTTGACCTCAAAATGCTTTTTCCGAGTTGTTTTTGTTGTTTCATATAAGTAAACAACTGTTCAGTTGTGTGGGACGTCACTAAACCAAAAAATATTGGCATCAAAGTGATTGATGTGCCTCTCTGCAGAAAAAGCTCGTTATCTCTGTTTTTTGGTCAAAAACAGGTGTTTTTGCTGAAACGACTCTATGTTCTGCTGCCGATAACTTTAGAACCGAAAATGCTGGAAACAAAATTTTTTTCCTGATGAAAGAAGAGAAGCTACACTTTCTTTTGATAGTTTCAATGTTTATGTAGTCTTAAAACTTGATATTCTGTAGATCTTGAAAAATCTGTCAAAATTCTTAAAAACTCTGGCAGTAGGGGGCTCTTTGCTCTGAAAACGGCTGGCAGCCAATGAGTTAATTCCCAGATTATTGCAGAACTTATCAACCAAAACCAGCACTTCTTTTCACTTTTGGTTTCCAGAATAGCAAGTCTTAATTGTGGCCCGTGTTGTACTTTGAGGTGTATTTAAAGGTTTTCTGACTCACCTCTGTTTATGCAGCAGGATGATGAAACCAAACCCCCACCAGTAAAGAAGGAGGAGTCGGATGCAGCAGAACCAAAGCAGGAACCAATGGAAACCGAGGAGAAGAAGCCAGAAGTGAAGGCAGAACCCAAAGACGAGGAGGAAAGTGGGGCCAGCAGCACGTCGGCCGCTTCCGCCGCTCAGAACCGCAAGAAAAGTAAGAAGACTGATGTCATCTGTGTGTGTTCTATAGTCATGTGAAAAAATGGACTTTTCAACAAGCAAACAGACAAACTTTACCTACAGATAAAGGTGGTTTAGTTGAACAACACCAGATGTAATGTTGTTCTGTGAAAAGCTGTCCATCCTGTCACTGAAACTAGCACAGCCCCCTTTAGCAGCAAACACGTCTGTTATGTGTTCATCTTGTCTCTACGTGGACTTCCTACATTTTTGACCTCTCTTCTGTCCATAAATCCTTCAGTTGATGATGTTGCACTGTTTTTCCTCCATAACACTTACAGTGGATTTAAATCAGAGATTTGTTCACTGGCAAACTGTAGTTTCACTGTAATAATCTGTTAGGACAGTACTTTTAATTTAGCCTTTATTTAAGCAGGTTATTCCCATTGAGATCAGAGATCTAAGAGGGCAGCAGCATCGTCACATTAGAAACGGTAAACGGAGATAAAATAACACTAAAACTGACACACAGACCAGGTAGACTGTAAGGATTTCACCACAACTTTAAACTCATTCAGTGGAACAAGGGCTGTAAGTTGAGACTGTAAGCATCAGGAGCAGAAAACCTAAAATCTTTCTTTCCCAGATCAGATCGCACTTTAAGGATGACAAACTACAAAGCATCCATACATCTGAGACTGGGATTTCCATTGTTCCTTGCTAAAAGACGAATAGAAAAGAATGTTTCTGTCAATAAACACCAGGGGCTGAGAGGTCGGTGTTTAAAGATGTCCAGTTAACTTCAGAATAAGAGCACAGTGGTGAGGGAGGAGACCACATCTGATAATGAATCTCATCTTCCCATGCTACACACTACCAACATGCTAAGACAGCTAGCAGCAGCCTTCATTTCCAACACATCTCTGTAGTAACAGGCAGAAAGGCTGTTTGACACAGACAGAAAAGCCAGACTTGTTTCTGTAACAGAAACCCTAATAAGACTTTCAGTTTTTTAACCTTACAGTGAATGTGCTTCTTACAAGATAAACGGTCGTCAATTAAAAATCCCAGATATTAAAAAGCAGATACCAACTCAACTTGTTGACCGTTTGTTGTTAAAATGTTTCCAAGCAGTGCTGATCTCACAGTCTTTGGCTGATTGTAGACGGGGGTCCTTTAACTCCAAGAGTTACCTACAGTCCTGTGATAAAATAAAAGTTTGGGGTCTTTGGGGAGTTTTTAAAGCAACACGGGTCCAGTCCTGGAGAAACTGACAATCGTGAACTCTGCACCACTTCTGGATTATTTTCCTTCCAGTAGAATGGTTGATGTCAGATAATTTGCAGATCTTTTCCACTTACCAAACTAATGGGCATCCACAAGCTTCCTCTGCAGGCACAGACTCACTACAGCAGTTTTACAATCAGGACGCATCACACACATGAGGAGGAAGTTAACAGATATTCTTCTGTCTAACCTCAGACATGCACACGGTACGAGGCTGTAAAATAATGGTAGACTACCCGCCTTCAGATGGTGACGTTACCACACAGCGTCAGTCTGGAACCCTGATTCTGATTTTATGGGTCAAAGCATGTGTGCTCATATATGTTTAAAAACCCACAGATTTCAGAAGCTGCACTTACTTTTCACATGACTATATATAAATGTATGTTGTGTGTACTACTGTTTGTGTATTTAAGCAGAAATCCATGTAACAGTGACATTTTGTGCCTTTTATTGCTGCCCATCATTAATCAGAAGTCTGTCAGAATATTTGCAGACGTGGGTTTGCCGTTTGTGTTTTGGTTTCTTCTAACGTCGCTGCTGTGTGTCTAGTTTTCAAGCCAGAGGAGCTGAGACAAGCCCTGATGCCGACGCTGGAGGCCCTCTACAGGCAGGACCCGGAGTCTCTGCCCTTCAGACAGCCTGTGGACCCCATGCTGCTGGGCATCCCTGTGAGTGTCGTACAAATGCAGTACATGTACTCTAAGAAAGCATGGTGAAGGCTCACTAGCTCACTCCTGGGGATTGTAACTCCTGCTTTTGCTTGTGCAGGACTACTTTGACATCGTGAAGAATCCTATCGACTTGTCCACCATCAAACGGAAGCTGGACACGGGTCAGTACCAGGAGCCGTGGCAGTATGTGGACGACGTGTGGCTCATGTTCAACAACGCCTGGCTGTACAACCGCAAAACGTCCCGCGTCTACAAGTACTGCACCAAGCTGGCAGAGGTGTTTGAAACAGAGATCGATCCTGTCATGCAGAGTCTGGGCTACTGCTGTGGCAGAAAGGTGAGACAATACAGGAAGGCAGCTGTGCAGACGGGGCTGTGCAGCATTCTGGACCCGTAGGACTGCTGGCTGTAGATGGGCTGTCCAGTTGTCACAGGATCTTAATGTGTCTCTGGTTTCTCCACAGTACGAGTTCTCACCCCAGACGCTGTGTTGCTATGGCAAACAGTTGTGTACCATCTCCAGGGATGGCACCTACTACAGCTACCAGAACAGGTAACCGTGCATGCTGGCGACGCTGAGGGGGGGAGGCGGGTAGGGAGGTGGCAGAGCGCTTACACTTCACCACTTCACGTCCACGAAGCTCCACAGACTTGACGGGACCTTTCCTTCATAGGAGTGTTGTAGACATCCAGCACAACTTGCATGATTGGTGCTGTGTTTTTAAAAAGCTGTACCAAAGCACCCCCTTCTGTGCAGAATCTGCTACTGCAGCTCCGTATCACTCCGATGTAACACAGTTCAGTTATTGCAGATGAGCAGGACTGAATCCTGAGGTTTGCTGACTTAGAATTCAAGAAGAAAAGAATCAGTGTTCATGAGAATTTAGCGGAAGCCTTATTTTGTCCAACGGCATGTCAGAGAGAGTGATCTCCTGCCCACATCTTTGTCTAAATGCTCCTGGCTGTGTCTACATAAAAGGTGAACAGAAAGGACCATCTGTGTCTGTAGGGATGTTTTGTTAGAGCATCCTCTCTAAACACTGAAAACAGACTTCATGTGTCAAACAATGCTCCAGGTTGCAGTAATGGGTAGACAAAGTGTTAGGACTGGAATGAGCTCCACTTCAGCCACATTAAGTTCATCGTCTTACACTTTTTCTGAAGAGAAACCAGTCGCTGTTCCTGTCTGTATTCTCATGAACATACATCCATTCCCTGCTCCTCATGCATGCTGCTTATGTCCTAAATGATTGAAGTGTGTTTGCGTTGTTTCAGATCCCAGCATGCAGTTAGAGTGTTCAATCATTTACTGTCATTAACATCATTTTAGCATGTTTCCCCTCATTTCTGTTCCAGTTTGAATGACCATGACCATTTCACCTGTGACTAACCTGTTCCTCTGCCTGTCTGTCCGTCTGTCCATGCTCCGCCCTCGGTTGTCGCTCTGCATTCTGCCACCTGTACGCCGGTTTACCTGTGCTGCTACTCTGTGTGCTGGCTGCAGTTCACCCAAATATGGCCTTATTGCCGACAGGTATCACTTCTGTGAGAAGTGCTTCAACGAGATCCAGGGCAACAGTGTGACCCTGGGGGACGACCCGGCACAGCCTCAGACGTAAGTTCCCGGGCCTGGGTTTCTGAGCATGACCTGGTGATCAGCTGGGAGACCGCCAGCTGTTTTCTATGGATGGTAGCTACGTACACATGAACCAACATCAACCTGTCTGTCTCTTTATGTGTTTTTATGCAGCATGATTTCAAAAGAACAGTTTGAAAAGAAGAAAAATGACATGTTGGACCCTGAACCGTAAGTACCGCTGGGATCAGCTTTACCCATGTGATGGCTGTGATCGTCCTTTACTGCCCTTTGTAGAAAACAGAAAAAGCAAATGTCTCTCCTTGTAGGTTTGTTGAATGTAAAGACTGTGGGCGAAAGATGCATCAGATCTGTGTGCTGCACTACGACGTCATCTGGCCGTCAGGGTGAGTCCAGATGCACAGAAGTATCCACGGTCCGTGTTTAATTCTCCTGTCTCAGAGGAGCATGTGTGCTCCGTAGTTAGCATGGGTTAGCTAACGGTCTGATCTGTTCTGTTCCAGCTTTATCTGTGACAACTGTTTGAAGAAGTCTGGAAAAACAAGAAAGGACAACAAATTTTCAGCCAGAAGTAAGTTACACGCAGCCATAAAAGTTTTATTTATTGTTTTTATCTCATCGTGTAGAAGTTTAGCTGATCTTAAATGAGTCTGTTTGTACAGGGCTGCAGTCTACGAGGCTGGGGACGTACATCGAGGACAGAGTCAATAAGTACTTGAAAAGGCAGAACCACCCAGAGGCTGGAGAGGTGTTTGTACGAGTGGTGGCCAGCTCTGACAAAACTGTGGACGTGAAGCCTGGCATGAAGTCTAAGTAAGACCCTTACTGCCTGGTACAGTGTTGTTTTTAGATTGGCAGGAAACACACGATAAATATGAGCTGAAACAACGTGAGCTTCCCTCACACGGCGGCTCTCAGTACATAAATACAACATAATCATGTTTGCTATCACATCACTTTTCTCATGTGAAAAACAAACCAGGGTCTCTGAACGTTCACAGAAAACCTTCTCTTCAAACTGAACCTCCAGCAGTGTTTTGCCCTCACATGTTTACTCTTTCACTGCTTAAAAGTCCTGCAGCTCTGTGAACACCACCACACGTAGAGGAACTCAGGATGTTTGGTTTTAAAAAGTTTAATTGCTTTATCTATTTCACAAAAACTGAGAACAGTTGGAATCAACCTGTTTAACATTGATTGTTTTCTGGCTGATAAATGGTTCAGGATCGTCTCAGACCTGCCAGGCTTTCAGAGGACTGAATGCAGTTTTACGCTTTTCTGCTTCCACAGGTTTGTGGACTCGGGCGAGATGACGGAGAGCTTCCCTTACAGAACCAAAGCACTTTTTGCATTTGAGGAAATAGACGGAGTGGATGTTTGTTTCTTTGGCATGCACGTCCAGGAGTACGGCTCAGAGTGCCCCTTCCCCAACACCAGGTACACCACCCAGGACACCGCAGCCTTTCTTCAGTTATTATGGGGTTATTTTGTGTGACTGATTTAATCAAAGTGTCGTTTGTTTCTCCAGACGGGTTTACATATCATACCTCGACAGCATTCACTTCTTCAGACCACGTCTGCTGAGGACTGCAGTGTACCATGAGATCCTAATAGGCTACCTGGAGTATGTGAAGAAACTTGGGTGAGTGAAGCGTACCTCCACAGAACGTGGCGTATTAGACCTGACCTGCTGTGTGTTAACACGCGTTTACCTGGTTTGCTGAGCAGGTATGTGACGGGTCACATCTGGGCCTGCCCACCCAGTGAAGGAGATGACTACATTTTTCACTGCCACCCTCCTGACCAGAAGATCCCCAAACCCAAGAGGCTCCAGGAGTGGTACAGGAAGATGCTGGACAAGGCTTTTGCAGAGAGGATCATACATGATTACAAGGTCAGAATATTTCCTCAGCTGGTTTCTCCAGACCTGCTCAAGTAGAACCAGAGCTTTGGTGGCACTGAGAAGGCGTACAGTTCTGCTGAACTGATGGGATTCAGTGTCAGAATTAAGAACATGACTTATAGAGCACACTGTGCACTGGTTTTCAGCTTAGCTTGTTTGTGTTATTAAGTTGAAGGTTTTTTTTAGACTGAATCTGTAAACGTTGAACTGTGGATGGTTAAACTATTTATAACACTTTATGATAATTATCCAGATAATAAAGTTTTCAGGCAGTAAATCCCTAACCTTCCACTACGCCTAAACCCAAACTGTAAGCCGTGGTTACAAACGTTCTTCTGTAAGAGCGCTGTGTTTCTGTGTTCAGGACATCTTCAAGCAGGCGACAGAAGACCGGCTGACCAGCGCCTACGAGCTGCCCTACTTTGAGGGCGACTTCTGGCCTAATGTCCTGGAGGAGAGCATCAAGGAGCTGGAGCAGGAGGAGGAGGAAAGGAAGAAGGAGGAGAACACGGCCTCCTCTGAAACCACAGAGGTGAGTTAAACACACATGTAGGTTAAATGCCAGAATCAGCAGCTCAGTGCTGAGGCCTTCATCTCAGCCCAGGTGTTGTCATCCTCAGGTACTCACTCTGCAACAGGTTTCAGCACGTCCTCTGGAGCTGAATTACTGCTCAGTGATCTGATCTTGCCTGTTGTCCAATAGCTGCTCCTCTGAAGTTTCTCTTCTGTCTGTTATCAGGGAGCCCACGCTGACAGCAAAAATGCCAAGAAGAAGAACAACAAGAAAACCAACAAAAACAAGAGCAGCGTCAGCCGAGCCAATAAGAAAAAGCCTGGGATGCCGAATGTGGCCAACGACCTGTCCCAGAAGCTCTACGCCACCATGGAGAAACATAAGGAGGTGGGAAAGCCGTTTTACCACGCCGGCCTTCACAACTACAGCGGCATCCCATGTAGCATCGCAGCAAGTTATTTATTTCAAAAGGTTTTGTTTTCACACCAAGCTTACAGGTTGAAGTGGGTGTGATGGACGTAAACGCACCGCATCTGAAAATCACCCGCTTGGTGGACGGTCACTAGAGGTCACATGACAGCGGTTTAGCTTCGGTAGAAACGTCGGAACAACACGGTGGCTCGATCGCAAACTTTCTCTTTTATCACAAAAACGGTTCAGCTGAAAGTATTTGAGGCGAGAAATAAGCTGTGCAGCAGCTGAACCTGTCCTGGTTTTAGTTTGACGGCCAGTTTAGGTGTTTGAAAGTTGATGTTGGACCTCCGTTAGCCAAGTCAAGTCTACTTTATGGAAATGAGCTGCGAGAGATGCAGCAGATGGCAGCTTTAAACGCACCACCACGTCAGCAGCATGACCGCAGTGGGTTTCACATAGACATTGAATGGGATACGGGAAATAGCTGGATCCTGTGAACACTAACGTGATTCACTAAACCTCTTACAGACACACAGCAGCATTCATTAGCTTAGGATAGCAGAAAACATACTTCCACATGGACATTTTTTCCTACACGTGTTAAGCACACTCAGACTAAGCTAACAGGTGTTTTTCCTCCTCTCTGCCTCCAGGTGTTTTTTGTCATCCACCTCCATGCCGGGCCGGTCATCAACACGTTGCCTCCCATCATGGATCCTGACCCCATGCTGACCTGTGACCTGATGGACGGGCGGGATGCCTTCCTGACGTTGGCCAGAGACAAGCACTGGGAGTTCAGCTCGCTGAGAAGATGCAAATGGAGCACGATGTGCATGTTAGTGGAGCTCCACAACCAGGGCCAGGACCGCTTTGTGTACACTTGTAACGAGTGTAAGCACCATGTGGAGACACGCTGGCACTGCACCGTCTGTGAGGTGAGACACTGCATGTTTGGAATGTTTTAAATGGACTTCCAGTTTGATTTTGACACAACCCTAACGTGGTGTTCCTTCCCTCACCAGGACTACGACCTATGCATTAACTGCTACAACACTAAAGGCCACGAGCACCAGATGGTGAAGTGGGGTCTGGGTATCGACGACGACAGCAACGGTCAGGGCGGAGAGGCCTCCAAGAGCCCTCAGGAGAGTCGACGTCTCAGCATCCAGCGCTGCATCCAGTCCCTGGTCCACGCCTGCCAGTGCCGCAACGCCAACTGCTCTCTGCCTTCATGCCAGAAGATGAAAAGGGTGGTTCAGCACACCAAGGGCTGCAAGCGCAAGACCAACGGTGGCTGTCCCGTCTGCAAGCAGCTGATCGCTCTGTGTTGTTATCATGCCAAGCACTGTCAGGAGAACAAGTGTCCCGTTCCGTTCTGTCTCAACATCAAGCACAAACTCCGTCAGCAGCAGCTGCAGCACCGGCTCCAGCAGGCTCAGATGATGCGGCGCAGAATGGCCACCATGGCTGGGAGGGGTATGCCCCTACCATCTCCACCTACCTCAGCTGCCCCCGACACCCCAAATTCTGTGCAGCAGCCTACTACCCCCCAGACTCCTCAGCCCATGCCCAGCCAGCCCCAGCAACAGCAGCCGCCAAACCCTGCCAGCATGGCCCAGGGCTTCCCCAGCAACGGCCGCAGCAGTCAGCCCCCAACACCCGTACCGCAGGGTAAACCAGGGCCTCAGTCGTCTCCTCTCCATCAGCAGCAGTCGCCTATGCCTACCATGCCACACCAACAGCAGCCCCAGCCTCCGCAGCAGCAGCCCCAGCAGCAGCAGCAGCAGCAGCAGCAGCAGCAGCCTCTGCTGGCAGCCCTGAAGGTGGCCAGGCAGATTGAGATGGTCGCCAAGGCAAAGCAGCAGCAGAATTATGCCATGAATGGAATGCCCATGAACCATCCACGCATGATGGGGCAGATGCAGGGCCAGATGCAGATGATGCAGGGGCCACGGGGCCCCCAGGTGATGCCGGCTATGCAGCAAGGCCAGTGGGGTCCGGGGATGCAGAACCCCCAGGGCCATCAGCCACAGGTTCCTCCTCAACAAGGCCCCATAGCCCCTCAGCAGGCTCAGGGAACCCCGATGCCCCAGAGCCAGCTCATGCAGAGGCCCATGATGCCTCAGCAGCAGGGCCTCCAGATGCCTGGGGTCATGCCTCCCCAGGGGCCCCCACAGCAGGGCATGACGCCACAGCAACAGAACATGTCTCGGGTGATGACGAGTAACATCGCTCCGAGCGCCCTGCAGGATTTACTGCGCACCCTGAAGTCTCCCACGTCCCCGCAGCAACAGCAGCAGGTCCTGAGCATCCTGAAGTCCAACCCCCAGCTCATGGCGGCGTTCATTAAGCAGAGGACAGCCAAGTATCAGGCCAACCAGCCGCCGCAGCAGCAGCAGAACCCTCAGGCCATGCTGGGGGCCCAGGCGGGCATGCAGGCCATGGCAGCCATGGCTAACCAGGTCCAGAGGCCGGGGATGGCGCCTCAGCAGCAGCCTCCTCAGCAGGCCGGGCCCCAGGGCATGGCACCCATGGGCCCCCAAGGCCAGATGATGAATGCTGCTCAAAATGGCAATCCTCAGCTGTACCGCAGACAGCACCTGCTCAGGATGCAGCAGATGCAGCAGCAGGCGCAGCAGCAGCAGGGAGGCTTGCCTCAGGGCCACGGCCAGTTCCCCCAGCAGCAGCCGGGGCCCGCCAGCTACTCTCAGCTCCGTATGCAGCAGCAAATGGCTATGCAAGGAGGCGGGGGGCCCATGGGACAACTCCCACCCACATCCCAAATGGGCATGGGCATGGACGGGCCCCAGAACCTCCTCCAGCAGCGCATGCTTCAGCAGCAGCAGCAGCAGATGATGAAGCAGCAGATGGGCTCTCCGGCACAGGCCAACTCCATGAGTCCACAGCCTCACATGCTCCAAGGCCAAGCCCAGGGAGGCGCTCACTTACCTGGCCAGACGATGGCAAACACTTTGGGAAACCAGGTGCGCTCGCCAGCCCCAGTGCAATCGCCCCGCCCACCTTCGCAGCAGGCCCCTCATTCCAGCCCCTCCCCTCGGATACAGCCCCAGCCGTCGCCTCAGCACGGTGCCCTCCACTCCAGCTCTCCCCACCCCAGCCTAGGAGGCCCCATGTCCGGCTCCATGGAGCAGGGACACATGGGGACGCCGGAGCAGAGCGCCATGCTTCCACAGCTCAACACACCGAACCGAGGGGGGTTAAGCAGTGACATGGGGATGGTGGGCGACACGACGGGAGACACGCTAGAGAAGTTTGTTGAAGGATTGTAGCATTTTGAGACCGGAAAAAGGCCTTGTTCTGTTTTCAGCTGAGAACTTTTTCTACTTGCGGATGTAAAAAGCTAAAAGAAAAACAAACGACGAGTCTTACGAGGCCTACGGACTGTGAACTTTCCTGAAACCAAGGACTACTTTTCTTACCACACAGAGTGATTTAATAATTGCTGTTGAAAAGAAGACAAAGACACAAAGAATATATTTTTGGTTCAGACCAGCCTTGCAAGAACTCGCCCTGGTCTTTGTGTTGTTTTCATTTGTTTTTCATTTGTTATGCTCTGATAATGACTTTTTAAAAAAAACTTCTCAAAACAAAAAATACTTCATTTTATTATTATTCTTTTTTTGTTTTGTACGTTTGCAAATTAATATTGTATTTGTGTTGAGAAGACTGTAAAGTTATTTGTTGCCAGGTTTCACCTCTTGCTCAGTTTCTCTGTTCCTGGCTAATTTATTCTAATATGCCATTTTTCAAAAGGACTGCCTTTAGGAAAGCCTTAATTTCTTTCCTGTTCGCAGACTCTAAAGGAGATTAACGTATTTGTATAGATCTAGGAACTATTGCACACACCCAAACACAACATGCAGGTTTACGACATCCTGCACTGAAGCTCGTTCATGTTCACAGGTGCCGGAATGTTCTTTTACTGGCCTGGGCCCAGTGTTTGTCTTGCAGATGTTTAAAAATTGCTTTGTCTCTCCTTCAGTCTGAAGAACTTCTCATTATGTCCTGAACCTCTTTTGCCTGTGGTGGGAAATCAACTTGTTTGACTGCTGATTTGTGTTCAGAGAGAGTTTGGTGCATCGTTTTCTCTCGCATTAAACTTGAATTGATGATAAACTATTCTCTCATGTAAATCATGCAGCTGGACAGTACTGTAAATATGCAGAAAATAAGAATGAAATCACTGTACAAACTGGTTCAAATGGCTCATTTCGTACTTATATACCATATTGTTAAATAAACCTGTGTGCCACAGACTCTGCGTCTGTTTCCTGTTTCTGTTGCAGTCATTCTGAGCGTGAATTCTTTTACTGTTATTTTCTAAGTTAAATTTTTAAATGAAAAGATTTATCTTGATTTTAAGATTTCATTGATCACTTTTAAAGCTCTCCAGATCCTTTCCTCTGGTTATGTTTTAGACATGTTAACCTGAACGTCCCGACAGCAGCTTAGATCCTCGCGTGGATCCCTCCTGATCGTTCTGAAGGTCTTCTCCATCAGCACCTCATCTTTGGAACGACCTGCCTGAGGAGATGAGGCTCGCCCAATCACTAACTTCTTTTAAATCACTTTTAAAAACCCACTTTTATAGATTCTCCTTCCAGTAAAGTTCTGTTTTATTTCTTTTTTATCACTCTCTGCCATTTTATCCCTTCTAAAATCTTCACTGCTTGTAGTTCCACCTTCTAACCTCCATCTATTTCTAGCTTGTATTTTCTCTTCAGCTTCTCTCTTAAAGGGGAACTTTGTTTTTTTTCCAACCTGGGGTCAGTTTCCATGTCATTTCATACATGTGAGTGATGGAGAAATTAATTTTCGACATAGCTCCAGTATTTAGCCAGGCAGGCAGCTTAGCAGCTCAGCTAGCAGCTCAGCTAGCGAAAAGTATGGGGCAACTTGCCCCCCCACGTCAAAGTCCACCCTAACGTGCTTTTTCCCCACACTGACCGGCTCAGATAGTCTCAATGAGTGTCCCACAACATGCTAGAGATAAGTGAACGAAAACCTCCACATTACCTCTTTACGCTCTTTGTTGTGGTCTGTATCCAAATCTCAGGACGCTAGAAAGCAAATCTCGTTCCGAAATCGCACGATAACACCGGTTTTGGCGTGAGCTACCGCGCGATTTCGGAACGAGATTTGCTTTCTAGCGTCCTGAGATTTGGATACAGACCACAACAAAGAGCGTAAAGAGGTAATGTGGAGGTTTTCGTTCACTTCTCATCTCTAGTATGTTGTGGGACACTCATTGAGACTATCTGAGCCGGTCAGTGTGGGGCAAAAGCACGTTAGGGTGGACTTTGACGTGGGGGGCAAGTTGCCCATACTTTTCGCTAGCTGAGCTGCTAGCTGAGCTGCTAAGCTGCCTGCCTGGCTAAATACTGGAGTTATGTCAAAAATTCATTTCTCCATCACTCACATGTATAAAATGACATGGAAACTGACCCCAGGTTGAAAAAAACCGAAGTTCCCCTTTAACTCCCTGATGTGACATCATCCTTTTACCCAGCGTTTAACCCTCCTGTTGTCTTCATTTACAGGCACCAGAAAATAGTTTCCTTCTCTGAAAATAATCCATTCAGCAAAACAAATTCCCCAAATTTCTGAAAATTTTGCAAACCCTTCAGGAAGAAAATTTCAATAATTCCTTAAGTTTCCCTTAAAAGTTTTATTTTGAAAATCCGCCAAATTCAGCAAGAAAATTCTTGTAAATATTTTCAAAAGAATTAAAAATCTTCCAAAAAAATCCTAGAAATATGTAAAGTGATTTCATAGAGATCAGTAAAACATTTTTTTAAGAACATTCACAAAAAATCTGGATTTTGGTAGATTTTTTTGTGAATGTTAAAGAAACATTTTTTAACATTTCTTTTTAAAAACAAAAATTTTCAAAAAATTTCCCCAAAATGTTAAAAATGTGGACATCAGAAGTTTCACTGTGAAAATATATTTTTTCTTCACATTTTCAAACGGCTCAGTTTGACCCGCAGGACAACACCAGGGTTAACTAGCTTCCATTCTTTACATTTTTGTCATTTCTTTTTAGGTTCTACCTGTCTAATCATTTGTTAATGTTCTTGTAAAAGGTGCTATTCTAGTACAGTTGTTGTTGTTTTTGTTATTACTATTATCTTGTCCATCCAGCAGTTGACGAAGCAAAGAGATCTAGTCCAGTAAAATGTAAGAAAAACACCCACATTCTCACATTTTAGAAGCTGAAACCATCACCTGTTATCTAGATGACCTGAGTGGTAGTGTCTCAGCTATAACCAGCACAAACAGGACAAACTTTTTCACATGAGGCTCCATATTTCAGATGACCACGGTTTGACCTTGAAGTGCAAATTTAAAAACTGAAAATTATCAACTCATAGTATAATAATTAATGGACCAGTAAATAAGTAACATATAAATAAAAGAGACTCGCAGTGTTTCCATTCGTGTCAACAGAATGAAATCTGGCACTTTTTTGTGTTTTGAGAATGAACTGTAATCATTTTAACTTCCCATCAGGCAGACGATGGACGCCCGTGTGACGTCATTTTTATGCGCAGCTGCAGGTCCTGTGTGTTGTGCTGTAGTTCAGCGTGCGTCCTCCGGTCGGTCGTCCTGTCTACTGTCCCCTCCGGCTTCCCGACATGTCCCGGTGTCTGGCTCTGGCTCGGTTCGCTCTCGGTTCCGTTCAGAGGAGCAGTGGTCGGCTCACGACATGTGCACGAGGACTGTGCAGCCGAAATGTCGCCTCGCGACCACTGTCCGGAGGTAAGCTAGTTCTGTTAGCATGGTTAGCCTAGCCGGTTAGTTACCAAACACTGTCATATAAACTGAGCTGAGGCTAACTCCTGCTAGCAGCCCTCATGTTAATGCAGTGAGCTGCCCGGAAAAAAAATCACACAACAGCTGCAGATGCGTTTAACTGCATTAGTTAAATACACGACCTCAGTTAGCCATATGACATCTATAACCATAGCTCTACCCATATGACATCTATAACCATAGCTCTACCCATATGACATCTATAACATAGCTCTAACTATATGACATCTATAACCATAGCTCTACCCATATGACATCTATAACCATAGCTCTACCTATATGACATCTATAACCATAGCTCTACCTATATGACATCTATAACCATAGCTCTACCCATATGACATCTATAACCATAGCTCTAACTATATGACATCTATAACCATAGCTCTACCTATATGACATCTATAACCATAGCTCTACCTATATGACATCTATAACCATAGCTCTACCTATATGACATCTATAACCATAGCTCTACCTATATGACATCTATAACCATAGCTCTACCCATATGACATCTATAACCATAGCTCTAACTATATGACATCTATAACCATAGCTCTACCTATATGACATCTATAACCATAGCTCTACCTATATGACATCTATAACCATAGCTCTACCTATATGACATCTATAACCATAGCTCTACCCATATGACATCTATAACCATAGCTCTACCTATATGACATCTATAACCATAGCTCTACCTATATGACATCTATAACCATAGCTCTACCCATATGACATCTATAACCATAGCTCTACCTATATGACATCTATAACCATAGCTCTAACTATATGACATCTATAACCATAGCTCTACCCATATGACATCTATAACCATAGCTCTACCCATATGACATCTATAACCATAGCTCTACCCATATGACCTCTATAACCATAGCTCTACCCATATGACATCTATAACCATAGCTCTAACTATATGACATCTATAACCATAGCTCTACCTATATGACATCTATAACCATAGCTCTACCTATATGACATCTATAACCATAGCTCTACCCATATGACATCTATAACCATAGCTCTACCTATATCACATCTATAACCATAGCTCTAACTATATGACATCTATAACCATAGCTCTACCTATATGACATCTATAACCATAGCTCTACCTATATCACATCTATAACCATAGCTCTACCTATATCACATCTATAACCATAGCTCTAACTATATGACATCTATAACCATAGCTCTACCTATATGACATCTATAACCATAGCTCTACCTATATGACATCTATAACCATAGCTCTACCCATATGACATCTATAACCATAGCTCTACCTATATCACATCTATAACCATAGCTCTACCCATATGACATCTATAACCATAGCTCTACCCATATGACATCTATAACCATAGCTCTACCCATATGACATCTATAACCATAGCTCTACCCATATGACATCTATAACCATAGCTCTACCTATATCACATCTATAACCATAGCTCTACCTATATCACATCTATAACCATAGCTCTAACTATATGACATCTATAACCATAGCTCTACCTATATGACATCTATAACCATAGCTCTACCCATATGACATCTATAACCATAGCTCTACCCATATGACATCTATAACCATAGCTCTACCCATATGACATCTATAACCATAGCTCTACCTATATCACATCTATAACCATAGCTCTACCTATATCACATCTATAACCATAGCTCTACCCATATGACATCTATAACCATAGCTCTACCCATATGACATCTATAACCATAGCTCTACCCATATGACATCTATAACCATAGCTCTACCCATATGACATCTATAACCATAGCTCTACCCATATGACCTCTATAACCATAGCTCTAACTATATGACATCTATAACCATAGCTCTACCTATATGACATCTATAACCATAGCTCTAACTATATGACATCTATAACCATAGCTCTACCTATATCACATCTATAACCATAGCTCTACCCATATGACATCTATAACCATAGCTCTACCCATATGACATCTATAACCATAGCTCTACCTATATGACCTCTATAACCATAGCTCTACCTATATGACATCTATAACCATAGCTCTACCTATATCACATCTATAACCATAGCTCTACCTATATGACATCTATAACCATAGCTCTACCCATATGACATCTATAACCATAGCTCTACCCATATGACATCTATAACCATAGCTCTACCTATATGACCTCTATAACCATAGCTCTACCCATATGACATCTATAACCATAGCTCTACCCATATGACATCTATAACCATAGCTCTACCTATATCACATCTATAACCATAGCTCTACCCATATGACATCTATAACCATAGCTCTACCTATATCACATCTATAACCATAGCTCTAACTATATGACCTCTATAACCATAGCTCTACCCATATGACATCTATAACCATAGCTCTACCCATATGACATCTATAACCATAGCTCTACCCATATGACATCTATAACCATAGCTCTACCCATATGACATCTATAACCATAGCTCTACCCATATGACATCTATAACCATAGCTCTACCCATATGACATCTATAACCATAGCTCTACCCATATGACATCTATAACCATAGCTCTAACTATATGACATCTATAACCATAGCTCTACCTATATGACATCTATAACCATAGCTCTAACTATATGACATCTATAACCATAGCTCTACCTATATGACATCTATAACCATAGCTCTAACTATATGACATCTATAACCATAGCTCTAACTATATGACATCTATAACCATAGCTCTAACTATATGACCTCTATAACCATAGCTCTAACTATATGACCTCTATAACCATAGCTCTAACTATATGACATCTATAACCATAGCTCTAACTATATGACCTCTATAACCATAGCTCTACCTATATGACATCTATAACCATAGCTCTAACTATATGACCTCTATAACCATAGCTCTAACTATATGACATCTATAACCATAGCTCTAACTATATGACATCTATAACCATAGCTCTAACTATATGACCTCTATAACCATAGCTCTACCTATATGACATCTATAACCATAGCTCTACCTATATGACATCTATAACCATAGCTCTACCTATATGACATCTATAACCATAGCTCTACCTATATGACATCTATAACCATAGCTCTACCCATATGACATCTATAACCATAGCTCTAACTATATGACATCTATAACCATAGCTCTACCTATATGACATCTATAACCATAGCTCTAACTATATGACATCTATAACCATAGCTCTAACCTCTGGACCATAGACAGCATGTTGACGCTCAGCCAACCCAGAAGTCTTTATAGAACTGGATCCATTGTTTCTCTGTAAACTTCTCCTCACTGCCATTTTGCTCCTTTTATAAAACATTCATCCGTATTTGCTCCAGTATGTTACTAAGGTTGTTCTTTCATTCTATTTTGTTCTGATTATTCTGCTTGCTACACACACACACACACACACACATATGACCCTTCAAAAGCCTGGGGTCACTTAGAAATGTCCTTATTTGTGAAAGAAAAGCAGTTTTCCAGTGAAAACAGCATTAAATGAATGATAAATCCAGTGTAGTCATTGTAAATGTGGTAAATGACTATTGTAGCTGTAAACGGCTGATTTTTAATGGAATATCTCCAGAGGGGTACAGAGGAACATTTCCAGCAACCATCACTCCTGTGTTCTAATGCTACATTGTGTTAGCTAATGGTGCTGAAAGGCTCATTGATGGTTAGAAAACCCTTGTTCAGTTATGTTAGGACATGGATAAAAGTGGGAGTTTTCATGGAAAACATGGAATTATCTGGCTGACTGTTGAACAGTAGTGTAAATATATTTATATTTTTTCCCTTTTGTTTTATTTGATATTACTTGATCTTTAATTTCTTTTTTCCGCTCCATTTCTTGTTGCGCTGCCGGCTCTAGGGGCATTTTAATTAACCCCTGGGGACAAATAAAGTCTTCTGAATCTCCTCATTCACACTAACATCTCAGTGAGTTCAGACCAGCTGTTCTAAGTCTGTAGCTTGGGATTACTCTCATTTATAAGATTTATGGTCCTATGTAAAGGTGTGCCTTTATAAGACTTGTTCTCATAAACTTCATTAAATAGTAAATTGGGTGGCCAGTGTTTTGAAGTGAATCCGCTTTATGGGCTGTGTGTATTTAAACATGAACTGGATTTAGCTCAAAATGTTCACATGAAAACCATATTTAGAAAAATACAGCAGGTTAAAGAGCATTGGAAATGTTTTGAACATCATATTTACTGTTTATGTTTGTGCACTGATCACATAATGCATCCATCATTACCAGGACATACAGCGTTAGTGACAGTTTACAGGAGTTAGGAGGTCAGTGAGCAGAAAACGTTCAGCCAAACTCCCACAAAGCAATAAGGAATAATAACCACACCAGACCTGCTGTCTGTAGCCTGATAGTGACTCATTTAATAAAACTATGAAGGGGGTTGTCATGGTTACTTTAATGATAACTGAGGGTCCTAAAGCATCCGTGGGTTTAAGCTGTAGAGCTGCCTGCTGGTTTCATTTTAACCCAAATCTTTACTGAAAAACTCAACAAGTATCAGTATCAGGCCAGTTTAATGTATTACCAGCAGATGATGACTGGAGGGAGACTTTAAAGGACGGACCGCCTGTCCACACATTTACTGATGGCTGTAAAAAAGATGTTTTTATCTCCTTAAAGAGGCCATTTTCTAACAGGAACCCAGTTTCTTGTTTTGTGTAAAATGCCCTCTGAAGTTCAGCTTTATAAATTTTAATCTGAAGTTTCTGACAAATCAAATGAGTCTTTGTTTTTTTAGGAGATTTTCCTTCTGCAAAGTTCCCTTTACTGTTCTGTCAGCCTCAGTCTGCTCTACTGTCTGTGGAAGCACAAAAATCAAATATGCCGCACTTAAACAGTACCTTGACTCTGAGTCTGTCTCTTTCCATGCATTGTTTAGTGTCTAAGTGGTTTTGAGCAGCATGTAGTGAATCATGAAAGTGTGTTTATGTTATTGCCTGATAAAGGTTTTATTCTTCCTGTAGCACTGCTGATAATGTAGACCCTGTAAACCAAAGAAAAGACTGTCTGCCTTGTGAAAGCACCTCACCGTCTCCTCCTGTCCTCAGACCTGCCGGTTTTACAGCTGCAGAGGTGGAGCAGTCGTCCCAGGCTGTGGAGCTCTCAGAGGTCCTGCCTCGGCTTCGGCCAGCAGAGCAGCTACAGCACCCAGGAGGCCGAGAAGGAGCCAGAAGAGGAGCCTCTTCACACCATCATCAGCGACACAGAGTCTGTCCAAGGTGCAGACAGGCTGCAGAGATGAGTCTCTGTGAGCATTCAGGCGTTGCTGTCGGGTTCCTACTAACCTAAATGTTCTTCTGATCTGTCCAGGTACCTCCTCCAAACACGAGTTTCAGGCTGAAACCAAAAAGCTGCTGGACATCGTTGCCAGATCTCTGTACTCTGAGAAAGAGGTAAGAGTTGGTGTGAAGCAAGGAAACGAGCTTCCAGACTGAAATCTTCTCTGTTTCTGATTCCTGGTTGTTTTTCATCCTGACAGGTTTTCATCAGAGAGCTGATCTCCAATGGCAGCGATGCTCTGGAAAAACTGCGTCACAAACTGATGACAGCAGGAGAACAAACGGCTCCGATGGAGATCCACCTGCAGAGCGACGCTGCCAAAGGAACCTTTACCATCCAGGTTCTCCCACTGTCTGTCTGATTCTGAGCTGATCAGTTAGAAAACCTTTAACCCTGCAGGGACCGGATAATGGAGCTATTGGCTTTGCTTTGATAGTTTCCTCCTCTGATGCCCACAGAGGTCAGCATGTCTGTCTCCATCTGACTTAGAAGCCCAGCATCAGTGTCACCTCTGCAGTTATATGAAGCATCCTCTCTCTATTTCTGGGAGGTTTGGGATAGAGTACAAAAGGCAAAACAAGAAAGATATTTTAAAGATTAGCAGAAACAGTTCTAATGAAGTGGTTTGATGTCATTTTGGGCATCAGACCAAGCTGTGCTGAGAATAAACTGAATTCTGTGTCAGAGTGAAATAAAACAAATCATAGCTCAGTGTCACTGCCTTTCCTTCCTGTTTTATGAAGCTGTCCTTCTAAAAATGGAGTTTAAACTGGTTTCTCTGTTGTCCAACAGGACACTGGAGTTGGTATGAGCCAAGAGGAGCTGGTGGCCAACCTGGGGACCATCGCCCGCTCAGGTTCCAAGGTAACTTATGTTATTTGTTTGTTTTATTGTCTGTAGGTTCAAGTTTTCTACAGTTTCTTTTATCAGACGATTTTATCCAAAGCAACGTCCATCTGAGAGGAGATCCACCAGCGAGGATCTAGTCAGGAGAAGAACCATGAACAGGTTCTGGTGATAACAGGACCGTGGTTTCTGCAGGCAGAGCAGCTGTAACAGGAAACTATTATTTTTTAACGGTCTGTCAGGTTAAAGGTGTTCAGAGAAGATCTGGTTTTTAGTCTTTCCTTTTAGACTGAACAGAGTTTGGTAACTGGTTCCACCACCAGAACCACAGAAGAGAGGAGTCCAGCTCTGGACCGGCCCTGATGTGGAGGTGGATCAGGGACCTTTGGTTGGAGGGAGGGAGTGTAGACCTGGATGAGAGTTCAGGGAGGAGGAGATGTTTTGAATGGTCGTGTTAGAGTTTTGGATTTTATGCGGGCAGCACCTGGAGTGTTCTGAACAGTGAGGTGGCATGAGATGTTTCTGCTGCTGTGTGCTGCACACAGGTTCACACAGGAAGGGTCTGATCTTCCTGATGTTCTACAGGACGAACCTACAGCAGAGCACACATGAACGTTTACTGTTGTGTGTCCACACCTGTACATGTGATGTATGAAGGCTGATCATAGAGTCACACACGCTGTGCACCGTGCAGGTGGACACAACATGTGACTGTGATGAGTCGTGATGTCATGTGACACGGCAGGACCACGTGTCTTTGAGATGGCTGGTAGTCCTCCTTCTGCTTCTACTCCAACTTTAACTGGAGCACAGAAGAAAACTTGAGTTTTTGTGTCAGAAAGCAGCGAAGACGGTTTTAATGTCGAGGATCATCAGAGGCTCTAAGAGAAGAACTGGTCGTTGATAAACCACCAGGAGTGTCCGGTCTGAGCAGCTTCACACTGCACCAGGAACCAGTCCTCCACACTGGAACGTTCTGAGGCGTCAGAGGGAGAACATCCAGAGGAACCACCAGAGGAACCACCTGAACTGGTGAGATGATGTGAGCCGGTCACAGAACGCCCTCAGGTTTTTTGCCTTCATCATTCTCACTCTGCTTTCCAGATTTAGCTCCCTGAGACTTCATCTTCTCCCCCAAAATGAATTCACGTTGAAGAGATTCTCTGCAGATGTTTGAAGAAGTGTCAACCTCTGGCCTTATGAGTTACTCCCCACACATGCTGCACAGCGCCAGCCTCATGCCGTCATGATGCTTTGTTTTTTAGCCTTTTATTGATGGGACAGCAGTGAGAGAGAGACAGGAAAGTGTGGGAAGGACCTGGAGCAAAGCACCGTGAGCTGGATTGGAACCCATGACCGCTGCGTTGGGTACTGCAGCCCTGTTTACGGGTCGCTGCTCAGCCGGTTGAGCTTCCAGGTCATGAGGCTTTTTGATCAACCCTCATTTCTTGCCCGTGACTCTCTCTATCTCTCTGACCTACAGGCCTTCTTGGACGCGCTGCAGAACCAGGCCGAGGCCAGCAGCACCATCATCGGTCAGTTTGGAGTCGGGTTCTACTCCGCCTTCATGGTGGCCGACCGTGTGGACGTCTACTCCCGCTCCGCTGAGCCCGGTGCTCCCGGATACAAGTGGTCCTCAGACGGGTGAGAGAACATCAGTAATCATCATGAGGAGGGGGATGAGGTGAACATGGTGGGATTGTTTCTAGACCAAGAGCTGCATTCACACACAACCAACAGATCCTCAAACATCTTGTCACTGACTCCCTCAGCTCTGGGCTGTTTGAGATCGCTGAAGCCAGCGGCGTCCAACAGGGGACAAAGATAGTGCTGCACCTCAAAGAAGACTGCAAGGAGTTTTCCTCCGAGGACAGAGTTAAAGGTACGCTGGTTCAACGCTGACTGCAGCGAGGAAACGCACGAACACATCGTTAACTCTTATCTCTGTTTCAGAGGTCGTAACAAAATACAGCAACTTCGTGAGCTTTCCGATCTTCCTGAATGGACGGAGACTCAACACCCTGCAGGTGAGATTCTCTGGTTCTGCTGCTCAGGAAACTCACAAAATCCAGGCTTTAATGTCTGAGACCTACAGATCATACAGTAACAGCTGTAGGGCTATGATCTGTAGGTTTAATGGACCACTGCTGCCCCTCAGTTCTCTATTCCACAACTTAGACACCACAAAGTAAATAATACTAGTGAACTGAATTTGTTCTCGAAGCTTCAGTAGAAAACGGCTGGACTTCTGTTGTAGGAAAAGTCCAGCTGATTGTAGTTTCTCATCTTGGGTGAGAGGTGAAACATCTCCAAGGAACCACGGAGAAGTCCATCTGATTTCTGCTGAAGCTCCTGCTACCACCATGACCTGGATGACTGAGGATCTAACAGACATAAGATGGATTTGATGTATTCAGTTTGGCTGAATTCAGTGTCACAGTGTAGATCAAATGTTCTCAACATTTATAATAAATTTAAACAAAGAGACGTTCTAAATGAAGTAAATGTTTCTGTTGCTAGCATGCTAATATAGTGCTGCTTCAGTGAATCTGAAATCTAAGCATACTGATCATTATTCACATGGTCTGAGGTGAAAACAGGTCAGCGTCTAACACACACTTGTACATTTTCATTTTAATAATTGTTAAAGGCCTTGTGGATGATGGAGCCGAAGCAGATCAGTGACTGGCAGCATGAGGAGTTCTACCGCTACGTAGCTCAGGCCTACGACCGGCCGCGCTACACGCTGCACTACCGCGCAGACGCTCCGCTCAACATCCGGAGCATCTTCTACGTCCCCGATGCGGTGAGAAGGGTTACACTCGGTGGTGAACTTTATTTCAGCCCATAAGGTCTTCATTTAGGAATCAGACCCAGACCTGGCTCAGGGCTGTTACTGGATGCTCATTCTTCAGTGGGAGTCGGTAATATCAAGTTGAGTTCATATTCATACCTGATGAAGGAATGTATGTTTCAACAGAAGCCGAGCATGTTTGACGTGAGCAGGGAGATGGGTTCTAGCGTGGCTCTGTACAGCAGGAAGGTTCTGATCCAGACCAAAGCCACCGACATCCTGCCCAAGTGGCTTCGCTTCCTCCGAGGTCTGCATCCACCAGCCCGGTTCTACATGCACGGCTTTATGCTTTCTGTTTTCTTTGTGTTCTGAACCTGATGTTGTGTGTTTGTGTGAAGGTGTGGTGGACAGCGAGGACATCCCACTGAACCTGAGCAGGGAGCTGCTGCAGGAGAGCGCCCTCATCAGGTACAGCACCAGGATAGCACTCTGGACTGAAGCTCTCCACATCTGTTCTCTGAAACTTCAGGGAGTGGACACAGAAGAACTGTCTTTAGCTGTAATGCTTTTACTTCCATAGATTAAATATGGCTTTGTTTAAAGAAGAAACAGTTGAACTGGTGCTGGTCAGTGGACAGGAAGGATGGACATGTGGAAAGACAGGGTTAGAACGTCTTCAGAACCTACCAGAGAAGTCTAGTTGATTGTGTCTGTGTAGGTTCTCATCCATCCAGGTCATGGTTATCCAGAGTAGTTTAAATCAATCCACTGGACTTTAAGAAAGTTCCTTGAAGACGTTTCACCTCTCATCCAAGAGGCTTCTTCAGTTCTGGTGGTGGTTGGTGTTGTCTCAGCTTTTAAACCTCTGTGAGGTGTGTCCAGGACTGTTATTCCAACGACCGATACCAAAACTCATCTGACTACTCAACGATGGTCGTCGTGAGTATCGGTGGGGGTCGTTCTTCCTCTTTGGGTCTCTGTGTGTTCATTGCTCATAAATAATCCTCAGCTTTTACACCTCACAGAGGTTTGAAAGCTGAGGCAACACCAACCACCACCAGAACTGAAGAAGCCTCTTGGATGAGAGGTGAAACGTCTTCAAGGAACTTTCTTAAAGTCCAGTGGATTGATTTAAACTACTTTGGATATCCAGTTGATTGTGTTTTTTTTAAGACAATTGGGGGTTAGGGTTAGTATGTAGTGGTTAGTGGGGTTAGTAGGGTTAGTATGTAGTGGTTAGTGGGGTTAGTATGTAGTGGTTAGTGGGGTTAGTAGGGTTAGTATGTAGTGGTTAGTGGGGTTAGTATGTTGTGGTTAGTGGGGTTAGTAGGGTTAGTATGTAGTGGTTAGTAGGGTTAGTATGTAGTGGTTAGTGGGGTTAGTATGTAGTGGTTAGTAGGGTTAGTATGTAGTGGTTAGTGGGGTTAGTATGTTGTGGTTAGTGGGGTTAGTATGTAGTGGTTAGTAGGGTTAGTAGGGTTAGTATGTAGTGGTTAGTAGGGTTAGTATGTAGTGGTTAGTAGGGTTAGTAGGGTTAGTATGTAGTGGTTAGTGGGGTTAGTATGTTGTGGTTAGTGGGGTTAGTAGGGTTAGTATGTAGTGGTTAGTAGGGTTAGTAGGGTTAGTATGTAGTGGTTAGTGGGGTTAGTAGGGTTAGTATGTTGTGGTTAGTGGGGTTAGTAGGGTTAGTATGTAGTGGTTAGTAGGGTTAGTAGGGTTAGTATGTTGTGGTTAGTGGGGTTAGTAGGGTTAGTATGTAGTGGTTAGTAGGGTTAGTATGTTGTGGTTAGTGGGGTTAGTATGTTGTGGTTAGTGGGGTTAGTATGTTGTGGTTAGTGGGGTTAGTATGTTGTGGTTAGTGGGGTTAGTAGGGTTAGTATGTAGTGGTTAGTGGGGTTAGTATGTAGTGGTTAGTGGGGTTAGTAGGGTTAGTATGTAGTGGTTAGTGGGGTTAGTATGTTGTGGTTAGTGGGGTTAGTATGTTGTGGTTAGTGGGGTTAGTAGGGTTAGTATGTAGTGGTTAGTGGGGTTAGTATGTTGTGGTTAGTGGGGTTAGTATGTTGTGGTTAGTGGGGTTAGTAGGGTTAGTATGTAGTGGTTAGTGGGGTTAGTATGTAGTGGTTAGTGGGGTTAGTAGGGTTAGTATGTAGTGGTTAGTGGGGTTAGTAATGTTGTGGTTAGTGGGGTTAGTAGGGTTAGTATGTAGTGGTTAGTAGGGTTAGTATGTAGTGGTTAGTGGGGTTAGTAGGGTTAGTATGTAGTGGTTAGTAGGGTTAGTATGTAGTGGTTAGTGGGGTTAGTATGTTGTGGTTAGTGGGGTTAGTATGTAGTGGTTAGTAGGGTTAGTAGGGTTAGTATGTAGTGGTTAGTAGGGTTAGTATGTAGTGGTTAGTAGGGTTAGTAGGGTTAGTATGTAGTGGTTAGTGGGGTTAGTATGTAGTGGTTAGTGGGGTTAGTATGTAGTGGTTAGTGGGGTTAGTATGTAGTGGTTAGTGGGGTTAGTATGTAGTGGTTAGTAGGGTTAGTATGTAGTGGTTAGTGGGGTTAGTATGTAGTGGTTAGTGGGGTTAGTATGTAGTGGTTAGTGGGGTTAGTATGTAGTGGTTAGTAGGGTTAGTATGTAGTGGTTAGTGGGGTTAGTATGTAGTGGTTAGTGGGGTTAGTATGTAGTGGTTAGTGGGGTTAGTAGGGTTAGTATGTAGTGGTTAGTGGGGTTAGTATGTTGTGGTTAGTGGGGTTAGTAGGGTTAGTATGTAGTGGTTAGTAGGGTTAGTAGGGTTAGTATGTAGTGGTTAGTGGGGTTAGTATGTTGTGGTTAGTGGGGTTAGTAGGGTTAGTATGTAGTGGTTAGTGGGGTTAGTATGTTGTGGTTAGTGGGGTTAGTAGGGTTAGTATGTAGTGGTTAGTGGGGTTAGTATGTTGTGGTTAGTGGGGTTAGTAGGGTTAGTATGTAGTGGTTAGTAGGGTTAGTATGTAGTGGTTAGTAGGGTTAGTATGTTGTGGTTAGTGGGGTTAGTATGTAGTGGTTAGTGGGGTTAGTATGTAGTGGTTAGTAGGGTTAGTATGTTGTGGTTAGTGGGGTTAGTATGTTGTGGTTAGTGGGGTTAGTATGTAGTGGTTAGTAGGGTTAGTATGTTGTGGTTAGTGGGGTTAGTATGTAGTGGTTAGTGGGGTTAGTATGTTGTGGTTAGTGGGGTTAGTAGGGTTAGTATGTAGTGGTTAGTGGGGTTAGTATGTAGTGGTTAGTGGGGTTAGTAGGGTTAGTATGTAGTGGTTAGTGGGGTTAGTATGTAGTGGTTAGTGGGGTTAGTAGGGTTAGTATGTAGTGGTTAGTGGGGTTAGTATGTTGTGGTTAGTGGGGTTAGTGGGGTTAGTATGTAGTGGTTAGTAGGGTTAGTAGGGTTAGTATGTAGTGGTTAGTGGGGTTAGTATGTTGTGGTTAGTGGGGTTAGTAGGGTTAGTATGTAGTGGTTAGTGGGGTTAGTATGTTGTGGTTAGTGGGGTTAGTAGGGTTAGTATGTAGTGGTTAGTGGGGTTAGTATGTTGTGGTTAGTGGGGTTAGTAGGGTTAGTATGTAGTGGTTAGTAGGGTTAGTAGGGTTAGTATGTAGTGGTTAGTGGGGTTAGTATGTAGTGGTTAGTAGGGTTAGTATGTTGTGGTTAGTGGGGTTAGTATGTTGTGGTTAGTGGGGTTAGTATGTAGTGGTTAGTAGGGTTAGTATGTTGTGGTTAGTGGGGTTAGTATGTAGTGGTTAGTGGGGTTAGTATGTAGTGGTTAGTAGGGTTAGTATGTTGTGGTTAGTAGGGTTAGTATGTTGTGGTTAGTGGGGTTAGTATGTTGTGGTTAGTGGGGTTAGTATGTAGTGGTTAGTAGGGTTAGTATGTTGTGGTTAGTGGGGTTAGTATGTAGTGGTTAGTGGGGTTAGTATGTAGTGGTTAGTAGGGTTAGTATGTTGTGGTTAGTGGGGTTAGTATGTTGTGGTTAGTGGGGTTAGTATGTAGTGGTTAGTAGGGTTAGTATGTTGTGGTTAGTGGGGTTAGTATGTAGTGGTTAGTGGGGTTAGTATGTAGTGGTTAGTAGGGTTAGTATGTTGTGGTTAGTGGGGTTAGTATGTTGTGGTTAGTGGGGTTAGTATGTTGTGGTTAGTAGGGTTAGTATGTTGTGGTTAGTGGGGTTAGTATGTTGTGGTTAGTGGGGTTAGTATGTTGTGGTTAGTAGGGTTAGTATGTTGTGGTTAGTAGGGTTAGTATGTAGTGGTTAGTGGGGTTAGTATGTAGTGGTTAGTGGGGTTAGTAGGGTTAGTATGTAGTGGTTAGTGGGGTTAGTAGGGTTAGTATGTTGTGGTTAGTGGGGTTAGTAGGGTTAGGGTTATGATCAGAGATGTGACTTTTTGGCCATAGCATGACTTTTGTCCTTGACCAATCCTTTACTTTAACCTCTTACATTTGATCGTCCAGAACATTGTTATTCCGTGACGCTGCCTGTTTAAACTCTTTAACCACCTTCACCAAAGCCAAGTGGAATCCTCTTTGACCGACAACATTAAATTCATCTGCTGTCATCCTCATGTCCATCCTTCACATCCACTGAGAAGGACCAGTTCAACTCTTCCTCCTTTCAATGAAACCATTTTTAATCTGTGGAGGCAAAACAGTAATCAGTAATGAGCAGGGGTGAAAGTAGTTTTAAATTCTTACTGGTACTATTACCAAAACCCTCGTCTCGCTCCGACTTCATGCATTTTAAAATAGCAAAGTTAAAACACAAACAAACAAAAACATATTAATATTTTACTGAAGGCCAGTGGAATAGGTAGGAATTAATAACACTTGAAAATACGTAAACTTTTTGCTTTAACTGAAACACTGATAAACATCCAGAATACAGGCTCTAAGAACAGACATGAGGTCACGAGCAAACACTCAGAATGGAACTAAACATCAAAACACAGAAGATTTTCCACAGAGGCCTGAAGTAGTAAATAGTAGTAGTTAGTTTCTGATTTTCTGTGGTAACCCTTCTTCAGTCTTTTCCTTTAATCAAAGAGGTTATTCTCCTCACATTATTACTTTGACAAAATATTTTTGACTCTTTTGTAGTGCTTCTCTCTGTTTTTATTTAAAATATGTATCTGTTGATGATAACTGCTGTAAATCCAGTTTAAAGTTTTTCAGCCAATCACATGAACGTGTGGAATTTCAGATGTAATTTATTGCTCGCCCCGTCCCGACACAAGCGGCGCTTGTTGACGTCTATTGACGAGTTGTGGGAATAAATCAAGCACAACTACTTGCTATTGGCTGCTACTGGCTATAGCAGTCGCTGTGTTATGGAAAGTAGACACACATGCGCACTCACGTACTGCTGAGTGAACGGTCGATAGCAGGCAGCCGGGCGGCGTACCCATAGATACCGGTGGAAGAGCGGAGTACCACCACTGGATCTTTTCCCGGTACGCAGTACCGGACCGTTCCGCCTTACTTTCACCCCTGGTAATGAGATGTCTGATGTGTCCAGACTTTAGGGACTCCCTGTAGATTGTTAACATCTTTATTCTGTTAGAGGGTCTGAGTCTCTGTTCATGTTCTTCATGTGATCTCCCTAAAAGCATCTCAGTAGAATCAGAATGAGTTCCAAGCAGAACCGTTGCTGATTGTAGGAATATAGAAACTTAATTTATTTTTATTATGTCAGCATATTCACCTCAGTGTTTGGATCTTAGATCATGTAATAACACAGATGTGTGACTTCAGAACAGTGTTTACATGAACTGAAATCAGTCTAAGATGTTACCTTTTCATCATAACTTTATTTCTTGTACTTCAGTATGTCAGATGCACTCACCTATCTTTACTGTGTGTTTTTCACATTACAGAACGTCTGTAGTACGTCTTCAGTAATGTTTAGACTGTGATGGTAGCTGCTCTAAGGATCACTGATGTTTTTATCTGTTGGTCTCCAGGAAGCTCCGTGACGTTCTTCAGCAGAGGGTGATCCGCTTCCTGCTGGACCAGAGCAAGAAGGAACCAGAGAAGTACAACAAGTTCTTTGAAGACTACGGCCTCTTCATGAGGGAAGGCATCGTCACCACGCAGGAACAAGACGTCAAGGTGAGCACGCTTCCTTTACAAATGTTAGAGAAGCGTTTCCAGCAGCCGTCCGTCTTCACGCTGCCTCTCTGCAGGAGGACATCGCCAAGCTGCTGAGGTTCGAGTCGTCTGCTCTGCCGGCGGGTCAGCAGACGAATCTGATGGAGTACGGCTCCCGCATGAAGGCCGGCACTCGCAACATCTACTACCTGTGTGCCCCCAACCGACACCTGGCCGAGCACTCGCCCTACTACGAGGCCATGAAGCAGAAAGACATGGAGGTAAGACTGCTCACATGAAGACGACATGTAGGACGCCGGTCCACAACCAGCGGACCGTAGACCGGTACTGGGCTACGGGTCAGTCGGTACCGGGTCGTGCAGAAATAGTAAATCTGCATCGCTTGTCTTTAACCAACCACTGATGACATAGATTCATCTAGAATGTGCTGCTATGACAGACTACAGCGCGGTTAGCTTAGCATCACTGCAGGATGAATGTTGACGGTTCATCCTGGACTTTACCAGCAGCGAGAGAACAAACAGCTGCTCTGTTCCTACACTACTCTGATGACTTTGGTTCTTTTAATTCACAGCACCGTAGAACTGCAGTACAGAAATACAGCTAAGAAACAAAATATTAACTCACACATTATTGCACCCTTCATTAAAGACGTGGCTCTGATGTGCTAAAGAAACATAAACTAAACACTTCTCTTGCTGGCAGCCAATAGGAGCTTTAAACTCTTCCAGCAGCATGTCACCATGGGAACTGGGAGGAACCGATGCTCTTCCTGAAGACGCTTCACGGTTCTTAGAACACACACAGCTCCCTTTTTAATCTTTGCTTCTGACAGAAAAACATGGCATACTGCCGGCATGTGGATCAGCCAACAAGGAAAAGTAGAAAACAGGAAGACCTGGAGATCAGAGAGCCCCCTAGTGGTCAAAGGTTGCAACTGCTTTTAATACCTGGTGTTTTTCTGATTGCTTTCTGCAGGTTTATGGATGCAAAGCAACATTTTAATTATACATTTAAATCATGTAAACTCATTAACTATGTTCATACAAAAATAAAAGTAAATACAAGCATGATAGAAACGTAGTGACTGATTTCCAGCTGTCTGCCCGTCGGCATGGAAACCTACAGACTGAATGTGTTCTGTTCAGTCCTGAGGAGAGATGGTGTGACGCCACCGACCAGCGCCTGAGTTTTTACATCTTAAACTGTTGTTTGTTGTCTGCATTACAGAGCTCTTTACTGTCAAACATTTTGCACCTTCAGAATTCTACGTGTATCTTCTGCTGCCACCTCCTTGTAGTTGTTTTATGAACTCTGGACCAGGCCACCCTCAGGTCCTGATCTCTGGGGGTTTATCTGCTTAAATAAGGGTTAAATAGTTCTTCCCCCAGTTAAACACAAATAAACTTAATTAGGCAAAAGCATTTTGACTGTAGACAGTATCCAGATATAGATCTGTGATAATCGGCATTGTTCCTCGTTGGTTCATGTTCTACAGAAGACGAACACGCAGTGGAGGGTCCTGAACTGTTCTTTTCTATGTTTGGTGGTTTTTTGTGGTGTTTCTGAACCTTGCAGGGTTTAGCTGCTGATCAGCCTCTAGAAAAGGTCCAGTTTGAAGCTGAGTGTTTGTGTTCAGGTGCTGTTCTGCTACGAGCAGTTTGACGAGCTGACGCTGCTCCACCTCAGAGAGTTTGACAAGAAGAAGCTGATCTCAGTGGAGACCGACATCGTGGTGGATCACTACAAGGAGGAGAAGTTCGAGGACGCCAAACCAGGTGTGCTTCTTCCTCCATCTCCTTCAGCAGAACACCTCCTCTGAGATCTGACTGTTTCCTGTTTGTGCAGCGTCGGAGCGTCTGAGTCAGGAGGAGGCTGATGACCTGATGTCCTGGATGAAGAACAGTCTGGGTCCCCGGGTCACCAACATAAAGGTAAGAAAAGGTTTCTGTGTTTCTGTGTGCTCCGGCTCAGCTCAGGGATTAAACATAAGACTGAGCCATGAAGCCAGTTTAACTGATCCAGACGTTCTCTGTGAGTCGACTCGACTGAACCTGAAGCTCCAGTCAGACGTCATGAAGGAGCAGTTTCTGTTGGTGTTCTGCTGTTTTACTGCTGCTGGAAAATCTGAATCTATGACAGTAACAAGAGCTGCAGGAATGTTGGTAGATCATGTGTTATCGATCGCTGACAGCCGATTATCGATCGCTGACAGCCGATTATCCATCGCTGACAGCCAATTATCGATCGCTGAGAGCCGATTATCGATCGCTCACAGCCGATTATCCATCGCTGACAGCCGATTATCGATCGCTGACAGCCGATTATCCATGGCTGACAGCCGATTATCTTTCACTGACAGCCGATTATCCATCGCTGACAGCCGATTATCCATCGCTGACAGCCGATTATCGATCGCTGACAGCCGATTATCGATCGCTGACAGCCGATTATCGTTCGCTGACAGCCGATTATCCATCGCTCACAGCCGATTATCCATCGCTGACAGCCGATTATCCATCGCTGACAGCCGATTATCCATCGCTGACAGCCGATTATCCATCGCTGACAGCCGATTATCCATCGCTGACAGCCGATTATCCATGGCTGACAGCCGATTATCTTTCGCTGACAGCCGATTATCCATCGCTGACACCTGATTATCCATCGCTGACACCTGATTATCCATCGCTGACACCTGATTATCCATCACTGACAGCTGCACATCAGAGCTGTTACACTGCTTCATCTAGTTAAACATGATTCTGTTTAAAGAGCATTTAGGTCTCAGACTGTCCCACAAAGCAGGAAAACACTTTAAGTTTTGAACAAATCAAAGATAAATTAATGTCACTGATTGAATATTCTCAGTAATAAATACCAATAGATGATCAATGTTCTGAGCAGTGATCTATCAGACCAAACATAGAAACATATTTATGGGATTTCTGCATCACCGGCCCAATACATGCAAGTTTCCATGGCAACAGGATGCATCCAGTGTGTGATGCTGTAGCGGCTTCATTTAGTGGTTTTAGGAACGTTCAGGTCAGCAGAAACGTCTGGTTCAACCTGAATCTGCACAGAACCTGAACCAGGTTAGCTCCATAGCATCAGTTACCATGGAGATGTAGCTCCACAGCATCAGTTACCATGGAGATGTAGCTCCATAGCATCAGTTACCATGGAGATGTAGCTCCACAGCATCAGTTACCATGGAGATGTAGCTCCATAGCATCAGTTACCATGGAGATGTAGCTCCACAGCATCAGTTACCATGGAGATGTAGCTCCACAGCATCAGTTATCATGGAGCTGTAGCTCCATAGCATCAGTTACCATGGAGATGTAGTTCCACAGCATCAGTTACCATGGAGATGTAGCTCCACAGCATCAGTTACCATGGAGATGTAGCTCCACAGCATCAGTTACCATGGAGATGTAGCTCCACAGCATCAGTTACCATGGAGATGTAGCTCCACAGCATCAGTTATCATGGAGCTGTAGCTCCATAGCATCAGTTACCATGGAGATGTAGCTCCATAGCATCAGTTACCATGGAGATGTAGCTCCACAGCATCAGTTACCATGGAGATGTAGCTCCACAGCATCAGTTACCATGGAGATGTAGCTCCACAGCATCAGTTACCATGGAGATGTAGCTCCACAGCATCAGTTACCATGGAGATGTAGCTCCACAGCATCAGTTACCATGGAGATGTAGCTCCACAGCATCAGTTACCATGGAGATGTAGCTCCACAGCATCAGTTATCATGGAGCTGTAGCTCCATAGCATCAGTTACCATGGAGATGTAGTTCCATAGCATCAGTTACCATGGAGCTGTCGCTCCATAGCATCAGTTACCATGGAGATGTAGCTCCACAGCATCAGTTACCATGGAGATGTAGCTCCACAGCATCAGTTACCATGGAGATGTAGCTCCACAGCATCAGTTACCATGGAGATGTAGCTCCACAGCATCAGTTACCATGGAGCTGTAGCTCCACAGCATCAGTTACCATGGAGATGTAGCTCCACAGCATCAGTTACCATGGAGATGTAGCTCCACAGCATCAGTTACCATGGAGATGTAGCTCCACAGCATCAGTTATCATGGAGCTGTAGCTCCATAGCATCAGTTACCATGGAGATGTAGTTCCACAGCATCAGTTACCATGGAGATGTAGCAGGTTCACTAACATACCTGCTGACTCTCTGGTGTCACTCCATAGTTCATCCTTCTGGAATATTTCCATCTTTATTTCCAGTTTTGTCGCTCTACTGTCCTGGAATAGAAGTTAGTCATTTGTCGTCATGACGTTCTCAGCCTGGTTTCCTGTTTCTGACAACAGATCAACTCAGTAAAGAAGCTGAACTGAGAAGTTCCCCAGCTGTTCTCACGTTTGTTTCCTCGTCTGTCAACAAACATGCTTAAAGTGACGTGTTCCAGGCGTGTTGGATGACGTTTTCCCGTCTGACTCTCAGCTGACTCCTCGTCTGGACACTCACCCGGCCATGATCACGGTGCTGGAAATGGGGGCTGCTCGCCACTTCCTACGAACCCAGCAGCTGGCCCGGACCGCCGAGGAGAGAGCCCAGATCCTGCAGCCCACGCTGGAGATCAACGCAGGGTGAGGAGCCGGAGGACAGACTGTTCTGGACCAGATCCACAAACACTGTCTGGGTTTGTCTCACTGTTTTTCCGTCTCACAGACATGATCTGATCAAGAAGCTGCACCAGCTGAAGGACTCCAACTCTGAACTGGCCGGATTGTTGCTGGAACAGGTACAGAGCGTCGCAGGATTCACTTCATCTCCTCTTTTCTCTCTTTATTTGCTCTTCCTGTTGTTTCCTGTTGATACAAACTTCCTCCATGAAGAAGTTTCTACTGAAACCTCCATGTTTGTCAGAACACTGTTTAATCCCACTTCAACAAGACAGCATCAGAGAAATGTTCAGGAAGCAGCTTTTAATGAGAGTGGAGCTGTTTGTGTCTCAGTAGCTCAGAGATTTTGTCAACGTTTCGTTTCTGAGAGTTCAGGTGACTCGGGCTGAAACGAGTAATTTGATTACTAAAATAAGTGATAGCTGCAGCCCTACAGGTGACTGAACTACTTCTTTGAACTGGACCTTCACCAGCAGCCAGCCGCCTTCTGTCCATCAGCTCTGATTTTACTCTCAGATTAGCTGAGAATTTATCATCATTTATATCAGAGGAACTCTCTGGTCGACTTCCAGCATTACTGCCTGTAATAAGCCAGTATTAGTGTGATTAAAGATCAATATCTGGAACGTTCCTCGGTCTCTCTGTTCAGCAGCTTTCTACAGGACATGTATCTGTGAAATGATTTGCTGACTGCTTCTTTATTCATGTTCCAGATCTATGACAACGCCATGATCGCTGCAGGCTTAAACGACGACCCCCGACCCATGATCTCCCGCCTCAACGACCTGCTGACTAAAGCTCTAGAGAAGCACTGAGAGCTGCTGCAGACGGACTCTGTTGACGAAGACAAAGAGCTGCAGTTAGTGAAGAACGCTGCAGACCTTCGTTTATCTGAAGCCACAAAATCACCTCTTTCCCCTCTGGAGTTCTTCAGTACGCGGCTTAAAAAGGAAAACATGGAGTGAAGTGTTGAGTCCACGCCAACATCAGGTAGAAGACGGTCTGCTCATGAAGGTTCCTCCTGTTTGTTCACTTCACGTTCCCATCAGGCCCAGACATGTGAAAAACAGCATTTAGTTTCAGACCTGTGGTCCTCTCAGAAAGCTCCTGAAAACATCGGTTCTGATCTCTACAAAGTTTTCTGATTCCTGTTGAAACAGCAAAGAGCAGATGAGTCCAGTGGATTGGAGGTTTGAAGCTGAAGAGATGTTTGTGCTGCAGTTAGAAATGGAAAACAGAACCATCGCTGTCCCGCTTTATTTTTTCATCTTTGTTCTATTATTTCATATTTTATGTTCATTTTTGTGGTTTATTAGGAGCTAATAACCTGAAATGTGTCCATATTTCCTGTCTTCATTCAGGTTTTGAGGAATTTAATGTGAAATTATTTTATATTCTGTCTAAACATTTGTGGAGCTGCTGGTGGTGCCTCATATTAAAGCAAATAAGATTCATCCCCGTGTTAAAAAAAGAGATAAATCCAGAACTTCTTGAAAATACAATTTACTGCATTTCAAAGTAACATCTGAAAATCTGAGAGAAACCTCGGCTTCAGGACGTCTTCCTCCTGTGAGTCTCAGAACATTCAGAGACCGACGGACTGCAGTTAGAAGGAAACAGTTGAAGTGATTCGGTTTGTCTGCCAGCGTCCCAGCACCATCACTTCATCTGAATCACATCAGACCTCCTGTCCAGGCTTCCTGCTCCTCCAGGTCTCACTCCTGACTGTCCAGCAGCATCAAATCCCAGATATGAGGATCAGGAAAGCTTGTCTATGTTGGCCAAGAAGCGCTGGGCCCACCATTCATCCAGATCTATGGGCACAAAGGCTGGAAGGGGGGGAAGGAGAGGGGAGAAAGGAGATTAACAATCACTGTCAGGAGATAAAGGTCTGCAGCCACGTCTTTGGTGTGTGAGGATGTAAAGGTGATAAAACCCCAGAAAACTCCTGAAAGGATGAAATATGTGGATTAAATTTAGTGTTTCTCTGCCCGTCATTACTGTCGTACAGTAAAATAAAGGATTCCAGTTTAAAACTAATCAAGAACAGATAATTATTCAAATGTGTTTAAATCCATTGAAAATCACTTATTTCCATCATTTGTTAACTTTATTTTTACAGCTCAAATCGGAAGTCATCCTGACGTTATTACTTCTACCTTTACTTGACCAGAGTGTATTTATAATAACGAGCTCTGCTGCCCTCCGGTGGTTACAGTGAGGAACTGCAGCGCTACATTAACTCATTAATGCTCAGTATAGATCGTTATTTATTAACATTCATGTATATATATATATATATATACATATATACACACACACATATATATATATATATATATATACATACACACACACACACACACACATATATATATATATATATATGAATGTGGAGTAGAATCTTTGTTATAAAATTCATTTTATGGCTACAACATTAAACTATTTAATCCCTGTAATGTAGAGTTTTAATAAATAATCTTACAAATGCTGAGTGAAGGTTTGAAGGAGCAGCAGCTGTACTTACTGTCCACATGTGGGCTGGGGTTGGTCTCTTTGTAGTGGACCACTCTCTGGGCCCCCTCTGGGCCCTGCTCCTGCTGTTGAACCTCCTGCCAGGCTGAAAACACAGCAGCTCGGTCAGTACAACTACAAAACGTTCTTATCTGTACAAGTTAAAACCAGCCTGCACCCCAGAGTCACACCCACAGAACCAAACAAGTAAAGTCCACAGCAGCAGCTGCTTCAGAGGCCGCTCCTAAAACGTCTGGATTTCACATAATGCAGAACGTAGAGGGAGAGAACTTCCTCTCTGGTCGCTGAAAGGCCACAACGTTCACAAAACTCTCCTGATCCATCGCAGAGCTGGGACTTCAACGTGTTCATTTTGATTAATTACAGAAAAAATAACACGTTTAAACAATAACACATTTAATCACACCTTTCTCAGTTCCCTAATTTCTGCCACCCCGGTAAATCTGATGAACACTCCAGCCCAGCAGGTGGCGCTAATGAATCTAAAATCTGTTTTCCAGCCGTGAAGAAGATCCACAGGACGCACTGAGTGACGTCAGAAAGTTTGGTGAACAGTGAAGGAAGAAGAGACGCATTGAGCTCGTTGGGAGGAAAGTTTTCTTCTAAAATTCTTCCTGATGGCAGCTTGGATAAAAGCCTGGTTGTTTTCTGATCACCTCAATGCTGCTGTTAGCACCAGAGCTAACGCTACGTGTCCACAGGGATGTTTTTTCTCGGAAACGTGTTGCATCTGAATATCTCTGCATGGTGGGCGGGTCACTAGGAGGTCACATGACAAACCTTCAGTCCGGTGGAAACGTCGGACCAACACGGTGGCTCGACAGCAAACTTTCTCTTTTATTATGAAAACATTTCAGCAAAAAGTGTTTCTGAAAGCGTTTTAATCATCTGCTGAATCTGTCCTGGTTTTAGTGTATTTATGTTTTAGAATATTCATCCATTCTGTCAACATTTATTTAAACTGAAAAACTTTACTTATCAAATATTCAGAAAAATGCAGTAAATTGTGATTATTTAATTACAAAGCCTCTAATTAATATTTATTCAATCACGTCCCACCACTTACATCCACGCATCGTTCCTGGGTCGTGTTAACTATCCAGAAGTGTCAGAAACCAAAAACTGCCAATAAAAATTGCTTATATCTCATTATAACTCCATTATTTAACATTTCTCTCAGTACTTAGAGCAGCAGAGTTCTTTATATCTACAGATCACCGTTCAATGAGGACGATTCACTCGTTTTTCATCTTAAAAAAAGCACGTTGAAGGTTGTTTTTTTTTAACTGTGTATTGGAATGACCTCCATGTAAAATAAAGTAGTTTAACATGACGTTGATTCTTTTTTTGTAAATTTTGTTTCACATTTTCAATTTTCTCTTCTGTTCAGGTTTGTAAATCTGTGAAATGAACCGTTTTTATTTTAGATGTTTTTTACATTTATTAAGCGAGCAGAAGAAGTTTCACACCGAAAAATTATTTTATCAATTTCTGATTGATAAATGGATTTTTTTACTTTAAAATGGGTCAATTTGAGTCGCAGCGTTAAGTTTCATTAGAAAATGGGCTGATGTTCTTGTTTTCTCATCGTTCTGCTTCGATCTTAGAATGTCACTGTTTAGTTTTTGTTCTGTTCTTCACTACATGCTGGAAAATCTAAAATAAGAATGTTTTTATATTGTGAGCTGGTTTAGCTCCAAGAAGGCAGGAAATCCCCAAAAAAAAGTTAAATGGAAAAGCTACTTTTCCCCCCTCGGTTCTCAGGAGGTTATTTGGAAGTTCTGTGAGGAGCTGAGGTGTTTCAGAGGCGTCAAAGACGAGGTTCCTCTAGTTCTTTATGAACAACAAAAACCAGGAGGACAGACAGCAGGAGAGCCGAGAGAGTCCTGGAGACCGAACGGTAAAGTCTGGGTCAGAGTGAAACCCAGCAGAAGCCAGCAGAAGCCAGCAGAACCCAAGAGAACCCAGCAGAACCTAGCAGAACCCAAGAGAACCCAGCAGAAGCCAAAAGAACCCAGCAGAACCTAGCAGAACCCAACAGAACCCAGCAGAACCCAAGAGAACCCAGCAGAACCTAGCGGAACCCAAGAGAACCCAGCAGAACCTAGCAGAACCCAACAGAACCCATCAGAACCCAGCAGAACTCAACAGAACCCAGCAGAACCTAGCGGAACCCGGCAGAACCCTTCATCCTGTCAGAAGGATCCCTCGGAGCAGACCGTTTCTGCTGCTGGGTTTGAGCCTGAAGAACATCAGCTCTGTTGAACACGTGTGCAGCGGGTCATGTATGTGGGAGTGTTTGAGTGGCTATCAATGTCAGAGCAGCTGTGTGGGTGAGGCCTGAGGGGGGAGGAAGGGGGAGGCTGCTCTAATCTCTGGTAGCAGAACAATGCCTCAGTCTGAGCTCTTCTCACCCTCGTAGATGAAGTTGACGTTTTCCTCGTGAGCGGCGCTGAACCCTGGGTCAGGCTGCAGGTCTGCAGGCCGAGCCGAGGCCGGCTGGAGGTTCTTCTTACCGCTCAGACGAGTGAAAACGATCTTTGGTGCAGGAAGGCTGAAACGTGCAGAGAGGAAGAAAGCGTGTCGTCATGTTCCAGTCATTCTGAGGAGTCCTAAAGTTCTCTAGGAGGAACTGCAGCGTTATTTAGAAGGTTCCTGCAGAAAAACCAGAGTTCTTCAGTTTAAAGTTCTTCAGGAACTGCAGCACCACATGGAGGGGTTCCTGCACAGAAACCAAAGTTCTGAAGATGTTTTTTTCTGCACAGGAAAAAAAAACATGTTTAGAACTTTGATTTCTCTGCAGGAACTTTGTGAAACTTCTAAATTCCGGTCAGGTCAGCTGAAGGACCATGTGTTACCTCCACTTCACTTCACCCAAGGTCACGCACATGCACGCACACACGTGCACGCACAGGGCCGGTCAGGCCGGTTCAAAGTCATGAAAACAAGCCAACCGGAAGCAGAGTTCTGATGCTCCTCATTCAGCAACTTTAACCAACAACATGAACATCTGGAAACAGCTGGTGTCCAGTGAAGGTTCAACACTCACTCTGGCAGGTTCCAGGACGTCTGTTTGTGCTTGAAGTCGTTGGTTTTGTTCTCCAGAGGTTGTGTTGGTCCTAAAAATGAGAAAAACCATCAGCTCTCCACCAGGATGGAAGCCTGGAAAAGACAGTTTCAGGCTCGGTGGTTTTTACAGACTCACCTGTGCGCCTCTGGGTGACCAGTTTGCTGGGACCTCTGCTGATGGTGTACATCCTGCAGACACTTCAACGCATCCGTGAACAAACTCTGTCTGCAGCTCTTCTCCTCAGTTCCTCTCACTGTCTGCGAATCCACGGAGCCGACACGCGTGGAGCTTCATGAACGGAGCGGAGCGCGTAAAAACAGGAGCAGCAGCTGGAGCGCATCTCAGCCAGAGTCCTGCTCTCTGAGGTTCAGGAGAGCCTCGTCCTGCCACAATGTCACAAACAGCGGCTGTCATTCAAAAGACACCGGACGCGCCGTGAACGTGCCACACGCCTCCTCCGGCGCTTTAAAGGCGCAGCGTCCCTTTAACCCTCAGATGGTCCACAGACTGGACCTAAACTCTTCTGTCAGTGGGTCAAAAATAAGAATGAATGTGTTTTTATACCATTTTAGTCAGAATAATCATTTATGTTTTTGCTTCTTTTATATTTTTGTTCACATTAGAATGATTTCATGTTTGAAAGAATGTAAGGAATGATATTAAAAGATGTTTTTGAGGAATGGCTGGAAGATGAAATGATAAAAACTTTCTTTACAAAGATATTCCTAGAAAACACCTTCACCACTGCTGCATGGAAGGGTTAGTTTTATGAAAATATTCAGCTCCTCTAATCTGAATCCAGCTGTCATAGACACACATGGTTTTATTTCTGCGGTCTTCAGTCAAACTTCTGTGTTTTATAGTTTCTATGAGGCCTCACATTTTAGACGTATTAATGGAAACAGTACAGTTTGTAGTTTCTAAACATCTCCAGCTGCTTTTATAAACAGTCTGAACACAAAACACATAGAGGTAACATGAACTGATCAGTTATAAGATAATAAATAATTACCAACTATTCTGATCATCCATTAATCAGTCTGAGTCATTTTTAAAGCAAAGGTTTGGATTTTCTGACTCCAGCAGATTAAATGTGAATATTTTCTGCTTTCTTTTCTCTCCTATGATGTCTATATTTTTCTACATTTTCTGAGCTTTTACAAACAAAACATGAACCAATAAAACCAGAAATTCATCAACAGATTAACTGTCAGTGAAAGTAATAGTTAGTTGCTGGATGATAATTTTTTAACGTTTTCTGATGCTTAGGCTGGATAAACTACTGTTTTAAAACTATTTTTTTTTACTGTGAGTTCTGCGTGTTAATGTCTGACCGTAATCTGAAATAAAGGCAGAGAACAAATAAAGTTTAAAAGAAAATCAGTGTAGAAACCAGGATGTGTTGTAAACTTTGGACTCATCGTAGATAAAACAGCTGAACATGCTCTGTAAAGATGAACTAAAAACAAATGATAAAACTGATGACTAATGACTCCAAGATGTTTCTGACCAAGTTTCATGATGTAAATACATGGAAATAAGTGTTTGACTGAAGTTCTGCCTGTCAAAGACGAAACAAAAACTAAATGTTTTACAGACTCAGTCACCTTCATAACTGAAAGTAGGTAGAGTTCGTATCAGTGAAACCAGATGTTCTTCCAGGTCTGCAGCAGAAGTTCCATAAATGTGAGGTTCTTGTAGGTTCTTTGCCTTCTCTCTTCTGTCCACTTCATCCAAACCAGCTCCATGGGTTTAAGTCTGGAGACTCCATGTTCTCAAACATCTGGTTCTTTGTTCCTGAGGTGGTTCTGCAGAGCTTGGACTGATGTTCTGGGTCATTATCTGCTGTAGGATGAACCCCTGACCAACCAGAACATAGCAGAGGGTTCTGCATGGAGCTGCAGAATGCTGTGGTAGATGTTTAGGTTCAGGGTTGCTCTCCCTCTGATCAGATCTCCACAGATTTATTTAGTGTCACTGAAGTCTTCTCACTTTAAACACAGTCACCCCAACAGCAGAGTGAATAAAAAACATTATTATTTGAGGAAAGCTCCATCAACAGGATTCACATTCTGAACATTTATTTCAGCCAAACAACGCTTTATTTTATTTTACTTCTCAGTCTAAGAACCAGAATCTTCTTTGTGAGTCTCAACTTGTTCAACTGCGAGATGTAAAGTTTTTATTCCACGTTTTGAGTATTTCAGGCTCATTCTGAGGTTCAGGATCTTTAAACATGGCTGCAGTCTGAAGACTTCAAACTGAAGAAGCAAAAATCCTGATTTAGATGAGAGAAAATAAAACATTAAGAGAATATGTGACAGAAACACTCATTTTACTGCTTTAAAGCTGTTTCAGTAGCATCAGGATGTTTCCTCTGATCACACAATGAATGATCCTAATTAAAACATGATATTTATTCTTATTAAAACATATTATTTATTCTTATTACATTGAGCCATGAGCTCGGTTAGAAGATCTAATTCTGTCTTTATTGTCTTAATGATGGAAGGCGAGTTTCACTCCAACAACCAGTCAACTCATCAAATTACAGGTTATTAAACATGACGACAGCAGGCATTAGATGTGATGAACCGCCACCACTGGAGCCTCTTTAACCCTCAGATGCATCAGTGGGTTTAAAATGTTCATTTTATCATTTCATGTTCCAGCGATTGTTTCTGATATCACTCCATTTAAATGTTTAAGTTCCCTTTAATGCTTTTAACGAAGTTGTAACATCTGTATAACACCTGGAGCTCTTTATCCCTGATAATAATCATCCAGAGGTGATGGAAAGACAACGGATGTTTTTCATTCTTCTGCTGCTGTTCTGTGTAAAATTCTTCTTTTTCAATCATCAGAATGTTCAAAATCTGTTGTAAAGTGAAAAATAAACAGATTTCAAACATGAAATCATTCTTTTGTGGACAAAAAGTTAAACAATAAAACAAATGATTATTCTGAACCAAAATGATTCTGATTTCTGAGCCGCTGATGGAAGAGTTTAGGTCCAAACACTGGAACATCTGAGGGTTAAAGCCTGTGGAAGATCAGACAGAAAAGATCTTCCAGGTAATCCAGGAGAGGTGGAGGTGCTGCTGGGAGGAGCAGAAGGATAACAGGTAAAGGAGAGCTCACCTGTATGCCAGCTACAGGGAGCATGATGCTAAACCAGACAGGATTTTTATTCAGCTCAGACTTCTGCCGTCATTCCACCTTATTGGTACCTTCATCTACGTATTTCACTATTTTATGGTTCTACAAACTGGGAAATGCAGTTTTCTGTCTGTAGTCTAACCAGAGACTCCATCCTCTTAAAGCTGAAAACGTGAGCTTTGGATGGTCCTGCAGGCTTCAGAAGTGAGGCTGGCAGTCCTCCAGCAGACTGTCGGTGATGTAGCTGATCTTCAGCTGCTTCTGGTAGAAGTCCTTCTCCACAGCGGTGTTCACGCTCCAGCCCACCACCTCCACACCTCGCTCTGCCCAGAACCCCACGTAGTCCCTGAGTGAAGGAAGGTCCAGTCAGTAAACAGACCAGAACCAGGAGGAAGTTTAACAGGAAACAGAACAGAACCAGGAGGAAGTTTAACAGGAAACAGAACAGAACCAGGAGGAAGTTTAACAGGAAACAGAACCAGAACCAGGAGGAAGTTTAACAGGAAACAGAACAGAACCAGGAGGAAGTTTAACAGGAAACAGAACCAGAACCAGGAGGAAGTTTAACAGGAAACAGAACAGAACCAGGAGGAAGTTTAACAGGAAACAGAACCAGAACCAGGAGGAAGTTTAACAGGAAACAGAACAGAACCAGGAGGAAGTTTAACAGGAAACAGAACAGAACCAGGAGGAAGTTTAACAGGAAACAGAACCAGAACCAGGAGGAAGTTTAACAGGAAACAGACCAGAACCAGGAGGAAGTTTAACAGGAAACAGAACCAGAACCAGGAGGAAGTTTAACAGGAAACAGAACAGAACCAGGAGGAAGTTTAACAGGAAACAGAACCAGAACCAGGAGGAAGTTTAACAGGAAACAGAACCAGAACCAGGAGGAAGTTTAACAGGAAACAGAACAGAACCAGGAGGAAGTTTAACAGGAAACAGAACCAGAACCAGGAGGAAGTTTAACAGGAAACAGAACAGAACCAGGAGGAAGTTTAACAGGAAACAGAACCAGAACCAGGAGGAAGTTTAACAGGAAACAGAACAGAGTCGTCAGCGAAACATCGAACCCTCAGACCCAAACAATCAGATCAGCATTAACAGCATTTCTTCTGTTTGGACAACACCAGCTTCATATTTTCATTTCTCAGTCTCATTTAAACATCGTCAGTGAAATGTGGAATATTTGATTTCATTTCATTTTTCTGGTGGATAATTTCAGAATCATGTGTGACATTAATTATTACCTGATTGTTGCTTTTACTGTTCTATTCCAGCCTGAATCCAGCTCACTTACTTTATTTCATTACTGTTTTATATCTTATTGGTTTTTATTCACTGTTTCTGATGCTATTCATTTGTGTTTTCTGAGCAACATCTGGCATCAAACTCACATCCAGTTTTGAACTTTTTATCAAATCATTTAAACAATAAAAGACTAAAAAACTAAATATCTTAAAGACATTTAATCCCTTTCATTAACTGCAAACCTGATCATGAGACGAGCAGCTCGATGTTTGAAACTGAAAACACGTTGGGATGAATCAGAGAGAAACGGGTAAAAACAGGTAAAAAAAAAAAAAGAAGGTAAAAACGGGTAGAAACAGGTAAATGTCTCCTACTGTGAGATGAAGTCTTTCTGCACCAGAATAGCAGAGATTCCACAGAGTTTCCACAGGATGTGATGGTGGGCCCAGTCCAACAGGACGTCCAGGACGCCGGTCCACAGCTGGCCCCACGCTGACAGCGTCCGAGGAGTGCCGTCACCAAACCGGCTGAGCCTCCAGGGCCGGTGGGAGAGAGCCGTGACCACGGAGGGGTCGGTCTGACGCATCTGAGGACCAGCAGAGGGCAGAGGTGAGCTGGACCTGAAGAGGAGGTCCTGGCTAAAAGTGACTAAAAAAAGTCAACAAAGCCTAGAATGAGGCTTCAATCATCCCATTTACAGAGAATCAGTGAAATCAATAAGCAAACATATACACTAAGGTTTGGGTTTGTTTTTCTAGGAGTTTATTAGAGACCATCTGTAATTTAATACAGAATTCTTATTTCAAACATATGCAAATACAAGCAACTGTCTAATATATCTAAATGTCTAAAATATCAATTATTTCTTCCTGATTTAACGACAGTAAAAAAATAGAGGAATATTTAATTTAATGTAAAAGTAAAATTAACACCTTTTCCCCTTTTCTTCTTCTTCTTTTTTTTTTACTAGCTATCACTTCTAATTTACAAAAATACAGTTATATATACAAAATACACATTTTTCATGCAGAGGTTTTATTTATTTATCTTTACAGTTTTGGAAACATTCATATTGTTTTTCTAGGACTTTAGTAGATTTTATCTTTAATGTAACAAAAGGTGATTGAAAATACTTCAGTCCTTCATAAGCACAATTCTTATTTCAAACATGTAAATATGAGTACATTCTAATATCTAATTGATAATATCACATAGTTAATGTGGTAAATGACTATTGTAGCTGTAAACAGCTGATTTTTAATGGAATATCTCCATAGGGGTACAGAGGAACATTTCCTGTGTTCTAATGCTACATTGTGTTAGCTAATGGTGCTGAAAGGCTCATTGATGATTAGAAAACCCTTGTAGTTATGTTAGCACATGGATAAAAGTGGAAAACATGGAATAGTTTTGGTGACTCCAGACTTTTCAACACTAGTGTAGAAATGTAAAAGCAAACTAAGATCAAATCTGTTTTCATTAAATGGTAATTATCTGTCTGATTTGTATTTGTAGGTTTAGTCTCATTCTCATCAGCTTTCAAAACACATTGATTTGCATTTCTATTCATCCAGACTTTCCATCACCTTATAAATGACTTTTGGTTCGAAGGAGCAGACGATGCTGGAGTTGTAAAGGACCGGAAACTTCTGGTACATCTCATGAAGCACCGCCGCCGCCTGGAATAAAACCAGAGGAAGGATCCAGAAGGTTAGAACAGTTTGTTTAGTTCAGCTCAGAAAGAAGAGAATGTGAGTGAAGAGGCTAAAACAGTCTCTGTGATCTGGTTTTATTTATCCTATAAACCAACCCAGACATAGCAGAGTTCTAGATTTGTTCATGAACAGTTCATCTCCATCGCATCCTTCTGTCTTCTTTAATCATAGTTCAACCATCAGACATCTTTCCATGTGAACTAAGGCTTCCTGGGGTTTTCTATCATTGATAGTTGCTTTAATTTGATGGTTTCTTTAAATTCTGCAGCATCGTTCCAGATAAAACACATCAGATCTGAGTATGATCAGACCTTATCAGGTTGAGCTTTGACATTGAAGAAGACGGTGAGCTGCTGCCGGATGGATTCCTCCACGGCCTCCTGCAGAGTGGGAACCTTCTCTCCACTGAACTTGTCCCTGGAGATGAAGGAAAACACAGAAATGACGTCTCAGGTGGACACATTTCACACCTTCAGGGTTAAAAATCCATGTTCTAATCACACAGGGAGGAGAATGCTCCTTACAGCAGGTCTGAGCTCAGTGACTGAATTTAACAAAAAACATTTTCTACAATTCAAACTATGGTGACTTGAAACGGACAGATTTCCAGTTTCTTTGTTGTTTTTAGTATCTGAGGACGATCAGCGTACTTCAGTCTGTGGCGGGCGGCAGCATCCAGCCTCCTCAGCTGGACAAGCAGAAGTTTACTGACGGGTCCAGAGCCGTTGGTGGTCCGGTCCACCGTCTCATCGTGCATCAGGACCGGGACTCCGTCTGCTGTGAAGCTCAGGTCCAGTTCCACCCCGGCGGCTCCGTTCCTACCGGCCTGGAGCAGAAACATCCTGTGATCCAACAACATCTACAGTCTCACAGGAAAAACACTTCTCAGGTCAGAAACAGATTCAGGAACATGTCAGCAGGATGAACGTTAATCTGACGGGAAAATTCAAACGTTCAGGACCTCAGCAGCAAAGTGAAGCTCTCAGTGTGATAGACGGTCCTCTCCTCTGCAGGCTTCACCCTGTCACTGCCTTCACACATTCAGTTAGGATCAAATAATCTGGCTCTCTGGACAAGAAATGATTTTAAAAAGTACAAACACATTTCTACAAAGTTATGGAGGCTCATTAAACATAAACGGTAAAATAAGTCATCAGTATTCCCTCCTCCAGGTGTTCAGTAGCTACACCTCTGTCTGCATGGACTGAACCTGTTGGTCTCAATCAGCTTCAACATCTGGACCTCATTCTTCTTCATCAAACTGATCACTGACTCCAGAACATTCAGCTTGTTGTCTTTAAATCAGTTCTGTGGAGCTCTCCTCAGACCACAGAACCTTCAGAGGCTCCACGTGTCTTCTGGTGAGCTGTAGTCCAGATTTACTTTGAGCTTTTTCAGAGTCTCTCATCTGAGGCCTGGAACTCCTTCAGAGGAGTCATGGAGTCTTGGTGGCCTCACTAGTCTCCTTCTAGCAGCTCCTCCTTCTGAAGAGGACTCCTTCCATCTCCTCATGATGATTTACTTCACATCAGGTTGGAGTTACAGTGAATTCTGATCCAGTTATCACCTATTTTACATTCCATATTCTTTCCTAAATGACATAAACTTTTAGAAGTAAGTTTCCACTTTGACTTATAAGAGTCTTTCTGTGCGTTAAGCCTTCATGATTCTGCTGAAAATCAGCAAAAGGAGCAGACTTCCAGGTGAATATTTGCTTTTCTTACTCTGTATTTTTCATGGCATTCAGTAGCTGCATATGAAGAGAAAATAAAGTCGGTGAGGTTAGAAGGACCTGGACAGAGGAGATGTTCAGCACATGCAGAACTATGATCTGATGGAATGAATTCATCAGATTATTTAAGGGAACATTATCACTGTTAGAAAGCAGCCGGAGATGAAATCAACCTGTGATCTGAAAAATATCGGATCTATCGACTGTAATTGATAAGAATCTCTTCTTCTACTGCACAATAACAGAAACAACCCCAGCATCCATTCCCACGTCCTCCAGAACATGAAGGTCCTGCTGGAGGACAGGCCTGCTCTAAATGTGCTCTCCTTCATTCTCACCTCTCTGATGGCTGCCAGCGTGTTCTCCGGAGCATCGTGGCTCCCTCCCCGGTGCGCCACCACCGGGACGCCGCCTGGAGGAGCCCTGGGCCGCAGGACCCGGCCGGCCTGGTCCGCCGGCACCGGAGGGAACCGGAACATCACCATGAAGACGTAGAGGAACGCAGTGAGGAGGGAGGCCCCGGTGGCGCTCCTCGTCACCAGCATCACCGCCACGAACACCACCGAGAAATACATCACCTCATCCCCGACCTGCAGCATGGTGGCGGGAGGACCGGGAGGACCGGGAGGAACAGCAGGAGGACCGTGAGGACCGGGAGGAGCGGGAGGAACAGCGGGAGGAGCGGGAGGAGAAGCGGGTGTAGGAGAGAGCCGCTGAACAGACGACGGAAGCTCCGCTGTCTGATCAGCTACATGATGGAGGGTCGGAGAGAAGAGAACTCACCGATGGACGGAGGTGGAGGAAGAGAGGAAGAGAGGAGGAGGAAGAGGAGGATGGGTGAGAAGAGGAGGAGATGAGAAGGAGCGTTGACGCTATAATCAATGTCAAGCTGGAAAAATTAAAGCATATTTATAAAGATCCGTTTAGAAGACTGAACCAACAAACCAAAAAATAACGTTAGGTTCCTATATTGGAGATGAAATATTTAAAAGGATCAGATTTATTAAATGTGGACATATTTAAAAGGATCAGATTTATTAAATGTGGACATATTTAAAAGGATCAGATTAAAACGTTATTCATATTTACACCTCAGTAAATTCAGTCTGACAGATAAACAAGTGATGAGGGTAAAACCTAAACATAAATTCAACAGTGAAAATGATTCCTCCACAAAACCAAACATCAGAAGAGAACAAGGAAAGAATGAATGTTCAGAACACTGAGCTTTAAGGACATATTTAAAGATCAAGAAGAAAAGAACGTTTAGATGTCTGCTGAACGAACTCTGAGACATCCGTAGATTATTCTGAAGCTGACTGTGGTTCCTCCTCATGGATCAGCTGTTTGCAGTCAGCTGGATGTGGGCGGTGAGCTGAAGCTTTGCAGCAGAAGGTCACAGTAAACTGGACTCCGATGTTTGTCCCTCACCGCCTCCACCTCCCTCCTCAGAAGAACCGGGTGCACCGAGCCGCCTTTCCTCAGGACGTCTGGACACCAAATCCAAAGACAGCAACAAGATCAAGACCAAATAAAATCCAAAAATAAACACCTTCCATGAAGAACGGTGATTAAAAACAGGGTATCTGACTGTACAAACAGAGGAGAAAAGAGCCACATAAACTGCATTATAAAGTCTGATTTCTGTGCTAAACTATTATGTTCACATCTCTGGTGAACATCTAGTTTTGTGTCTAAATGTTCAGACACATTCGACCTTTTCAGACCTACCACTGTGCACCAGGACAGATTCTTACACTTTTACACACTGTAGGGCATTTTTTGGAGTGTTTTTATTCACTTTTATTGTTGGGTTTAATCAAAGACCAGAGAGAACTCATCATGAGATCTAAGAACACTAAATCTGACTGAACCTTCTAACAGCCTCTCTCAGTACTAAAACCACTCATCCAAAGCTTTTAAACTACAGCTGATCTACTAAAGACTTGGAATGAGCTAACACCAGCAGTCTGTGAGGAATCACAGGGTTTGAATGTTCTACTTATTAGCAAGTAAAGAGAAAACAAAGAAGGAAAAGTCTGCGTTTGAATATTACCCAAAAACTAACTTTTCATTTCTTCACTGACATTTTAAACCACAATCTGCTGACAGAAGGATGAACTCCTTCCATCTGTTATGATCCAGACCTTCCCTTCTTTAAACCAAACCCTGCTCCATTTTTCTCTCCAAACAGAAACAGCTCAGTGTGAACTTTAAATGGCTGCAGCTTTCGTTCCCTAAATGTTTCTGGCTCATCCAGATGTTCTACAAGTCCACACTTTCAGTTATCAGACACTTTTATTCACAGAGACGTCCATCTGAGAGCAGATCCACCAGCTAGGATCTAGTCTGGAGAAAAGAACCTGGATGAGATCCATAAACAGGTTCTAGTGATGATAGGAACATGTTGGCAGGTAGGAGGGAGATGTTTTCATTCAGTTTTGAATGCAAGTGTCACAGTTTTGAACTTCATGCAGGCAGCGACTGGAAGAAGAGGTTTGACCTGCATGAAGGGAGGCCTCCAGTCAGGAGCTGCAGCAGTGGATGGTGATGGTAGAGACCTGGACCAGGAGTGGAGCTGTAGGTTCAGACAGAGACCTGGACCAGGAGTGGAGCTGTAGGTTCAGACAGAGACCTGGACCAGGAGTGGAGCTGTAGGTTCAGACAGAGACCTGGACCAGGAGTGGAGCTGTAGGTTCAGACAGAGACCTGGACCAGGAGTGGAGCTGTAGGTTCAGACAGAGACCTGGACCAGGAGTGGAGCTGTAGGTTCAGACAGAGACCTGGACCAGGAGTGGAGCTGTAGGTTCAGACAGAGACCTGGACCAGGAGTGGAGCTGTAGGTTCAGACAGTAGGGGTCTGATCTTCCTGATGCCCTACAGGATGAATCAACACGACTGAGCATCAGAGGACACATGAAGGTTAGCTGGTCATCCATCATGAGACCCAGGTTTCTGTCAGACTTTCAGGGTCTCCGTTGGTCTGATTCCAGCTGGATGGTGGTTTATTGTTGTATAGAGGGACTGGATGGGATGACGAGGAGCTCAGGTTTGGAGAGGTTGAGATGAAGGTGAGTTTTTTCATCCATGCCCAGATATCTGTAGACATGATGAGACGTTGGTTTGAATTCTTCAGTTGCTGACTTTTGTGATGAAGTTGCAGATAAAGTTTTCTTCCTCCGTCACTAAACGGATGCACACAAACTTTCTTGGTTTTTCTGATCTTGTCATAACTTCAGCAGTTCCATTCACCTGTCAGGTCTTTAGGACATTTCAGGCAGTAAAAATGACCAGCCAGGATCATGATGGTGTAGTTTAATAACCACCTGCTGCTTTGTGGCAACAATCAGCTGCTGTTAGATCCTCAGCCGGCTGCTTAAAGGACTGATTTGATGATGTCTAACTGAAGCTGAAAAGCAGTGATTGCACCAGCAGATGGCAGTGATGAGCTACAGTTTAAACGTGTGCAGCTTCCCTTTCCTTCCACCGGGTGGCGATCATCCACTGCTGAAATGTTTCATCTCCCAGGGTTCCCACATTGTCTGCTAACATTCAGAGGCCTATTAAATTACTTCAGTTGCAGATGGTTGAGAAGCGGCGGTGCTAAAGTGCTGCTCCAGTGGTGACACGCCGAGCTCACTCATGTAAACTCATCATTCGATACCCGCCTTTGTTCTTCAAGGAGATTGAGGGGATTTTTAGCTTTTGTGTCTACTGTGCTCAGCTGGGACGGATGAAGGGAGGTGGGACTGAATGAAAAGAGAACAATGACGGCTTGTGAGGAGTTCTCCTGGAGCCAACAGGGAGAGAGGCAGCGTTGTCCATCATTCTGTCAGGACACGCTGCAGACATCTTCACAGATATGCGTTTGAAATACAAGAAGCATAAGAATGGGATCAACTATTAAAGGAACAAGAAAGAGAAAAGGGAAGCTTCAAACAGAGCCGTGCATGAGAGTGAAGAATGCTTCCAGATTTGGCGGTTATGGGCGCTGTTAGATACAGACGATCACTCAGTGAGACGTGAAGCCGTCTCATTTCACAGAGACTCCAGGCTGTCCAAGAATCCAGAGAGAACCCGGCACATGTTCATTTACTGAAAGTGTACGGGGCAGATGTGCTGCCTGGAGAAGCTCTTCATTCACTGAAATCAGTTGTTCTGGATCAGTTTGGTGAATTAGATAAATAAGTAGAAGTGAAACACCTCAGGTATATGACAGTATGTTAGGGTTAGGGGTATTCACTCCAAGAATCCCATAAAAAGACCGAAGCTGTCAACACATCTCTCAGTCTTTTCTTACGTCTTCATACATCTGCGACTCCAGCCAAAGCCCAGAACACCTTTAAAAGTGGTTTCATTCAGCCATAAGAGTCAAGCAGCTGGGTACAGCTGATGCTAACAGAAGCTACTCACACAGAGTTAGGATGTACATGAGCTGAGGCTGGTTTAAACTGGGCCTTTTGGTGTTCCAGTGAGTGTTTCTGGTGGCAGCTTGGTGTCGGTGGACTAACTCAGAGCAAACTAAAGGCCTCATGGTCATGGAAAAAGAAGGACTGTGGCTCATTTACATGTTTTTAACAGTTTCTGGACTTCAGCTGAGCACAGAGGAATAAAACAACACGGATAAGAAGTGATGGAAGAATCAGAACAAGAGTGGATGTGGACAAAAAGAGAAAATCCCCAGACTTATCCTTTAAATAGTGAGAGTTTGTCCATCTTCCAGGGTCCAGGACGAGTTCAGACAATAAGAAATTCTCAACGGTTCCTTTCATGTTTATATTACAGTAAAAAGGAATCCTTAAAAACACAGCTGTGTGAAGCGGCTGGGTGTGTTTAACAGTATGAAGACCTTTTTAATGTGCAGGATAAAGCAGAGCTCAGTCTGTTCTGATGGATGCTGCTCTTCCTCTGAATCAGGGGTAGACGTTTCTCCCCTCCAGGCCACAAAAAACAGAAACAAGTTCTCCTTTCTGAACTGTACATAAACACTGAGCAGAGGAGGAGGTAACAAACGGTGTTTTTGCTGCTAACGCCCCATCAGCTCATGTTCTGTGTGATATTGTATTTTTATTAGCTTTTTACTGTTTGTTTATTGTGTACCTGCTGCAGAACAAATCACCCTTCAAGGGACAAATAAAGCTGGTTAAAAATGTAGAGAACACAGAAAATCCCTCCTCTGTGATAAATGCTGACATCAGGCCATCCATGAAGCTCATTTACATCCTAATTCTGTGTTCTGCAGTCCGGTTTTCCAGACATTTGATGAGCAGCAGCAGAAATGCTCGTTGTCTCTGTCGGTCCTGCAGAGCTAGCGTGATGGACTTCATGGACTGGAATCTACTGCTGCATCTGGTGAGAATGTGTCCTCTGTCTGTTTTCTGTCTGTCCTCTGAAGATGAGCGATCTGAGGAACTCTCATCACCGGCTGAAGCATCAGCGCTCACCTGCATCCTGTCAGGAGCAATGACAGCTAACATCCATGCGAGTGGGAGAGAGTGAAAGTCCAGGAGTTTGGTCTTGGTTACGTGGTTCAGGAAAAGCTCAGACTTTCCACTGATGCATCAATAAAACTACAGGCCGCGTATGAGAGGAGGAAGACAGACTGACAGATAGAAGACGAGGGAGTGAGCAGGAAGACGTCCTCATGTGGTGGTCATTAGGGAGCAGAGGCAGAGCTTTGCCACACACAGTCCATCCCGCTGTCTGGTGCTTTTACAGATAAGATGGCTCACATATTCACCCACAAACCTGCTCCTTATCCATTTCTGGATTTTGTATTTCACTCCTGAAGCCCACCACCAGCCCAGCTCTCTGGAGACCTGAAGCAGGAGGAATTGTTCACGCTGCTGTTGGTGATAAATCACGTGGAAAAGAAGGACAATGGGGAGCTTTAGAAATAAGGGAGAGGAGGGCATGTTGGCGGCAGAATAATGTTTGATAGAGGAGCGTCTCAGACAGGCTGATCTGCTCAGCATCACACCTCAGCTCTGCTTTCATCAGAATTATCAGCACACTGTGGTCCTCAGAACGCCGTCTAAGAGGCTGATTATGTTCATTTTGTCGTCTTTTCCATTAGATTAGCGTCTCCTTTTAACCAATCAGTAAGGACTATTCAGGATGTTTTTCCTTGACATCACACGTCAGATGATGCTTCTGAGGCAGACAGCAGATGCAGCTGAAACATGCTAAGGTAAAGCACCCTTAATAATCCTTACTAACTTTTCTGGTAAAAAGGAAAGGCTGATCTACCAGTCATAAGGCCGATCTCACACCATCTGAACCACAGAACTCTGCTACCGTCTTATCAGCGGGTCAATCAAAGACTGAATAAAACCATGATGCTTATGTGAGGAGAAAATATTTGTGTCTCCTTTTCTGAAACCCAGACAAACTATGATTTTTGCAGTGAGTCATGTGACCTGTTTAGCTTCCTGTCCTCTCAGAAACAAACCCACACAGCCTCACCCAGCACTCGGTCCTGCACTGAGCCGTCGGGGTCGTCCAGGTGCAGGAGGAGCTGCTGAAAGAAGAGCTGCAGATGAGGGCTGCACAGCTCCAGGTCGTAGTCTTTGGTCAGGCTGGACAGCCACAGATCCAGAGCCTGCAGAGCCTCGCCACGCACCTCCTCACTGCTGTCGTCCAGACGCTTCAGCAGCTCTGCAGGAGAAACCACTCCAAGCATTAGAGGGCAAACATTCTGGTGGATCTGCTGCTCCTCGATCACGTTAGGTCCACAAGCTGCTGAGCAATTATTCCAAATTAAATGTAAAGCATGGAATATTCACACGACCGTTCAAAAGTTTGGGGTCACGTAGAAATGTCCTTATTGTTGAAAGAAAAGCTGTTTTTTTCAATAAAGATCACATGAAATGAATGATAAATCCAGTGTAGACATAATTAACGTGGTAAATGACTATTGTAGCAGTAAACAGCTGATGTTTAATGGAATATCTCCATAGGGGTACAGAGGAACATTTCCAGCAACCATCACTCCTGTGTTCTAATGCTACATTGTGTTAGCTAATGGTGCTGAAAGGCTCATTGATGGTTAGAAAACCCTTGTGCAGTTATGTTAGTACATGGATAAAAGTGGAAAACATGGAATTGTCTGGATGAGCCCAGACTTTTAACAGTGGTGTAGATGGTGGAAATGATTTGCAGATGAGTATTTATCACTCACCGGGGTAAATCTTGTTGAGTGCCTCTTGGTGCAGACTGGTTCCTATGAGTCTGAGAATGGCAGAAAGAGAGCGGCAGGCAAACAGTCGGCTCATCTGTGAGTCCTCGTCCAGAGCTGACAGCAGCTGAGGCCTCAGCTTCTCCTCCAGCCCGAGCAGCTGCACAGAAAAGACGGAAGCTCAAAGTCTGTCTGCAGCTAGAACAGTTCAGAGTCACTCAGTGCCTTTATCTGGAGTGTAGGTCCATCATCTATGCACTGTTTAATCCTCTGTAGGGCGAAGGTGGAGGACACCTGGACAGGTCTCCAGTCTATCATAGAGACAGACCAGTTTACAAAGAACACATTAGAAAGCTGTTTTTGGTGGTAAAGTTTTACATTTTTTCATCCAGAGGTTATGAACTTGCAGCTTACTAGAACGATTACTTCCAAACATCTTCATCACTGCTTTTCTTAAGGAAGTTAGGCTTTTATTTGCTTCAGTTATTTAAGTGGAATATCACCTGAAGTATGACAGACACAGGTTGGATCAGTGTGTAGAGTCACACAGACTGTTTTCATCTCACAGCAGATGAGGACCAGAGCTAATGGACAAACAAGGTGAGGCTAGCATGCTAAGCCAAGAGGCGATGGCTAAAACCTCTGTCCCGCTGTCTGTTTGCTATCGAAACCGTGCAAGAGAAACAATAAAAAAGGAGCGAGGGGAGATGGGGGGGGAGACAAAAAGAGGAGGAAAGCTTGGCAGAGGTGTGATCCGGCATTACATCAATGTGAGGGTGTAACTGGAGCTGCTAATTGTTTTCACAGGGAGCAGGGAGGAAACATGTCGTGCTCAATGAAAGGCTGTTTGACACGTCTGTGGAAACACACACACAGCGCTCTGTTGTTACATCTGTCAGGACATGAGCTTTATTTCATCTCCACTCATCTTCAAACCTTCAAAGCAGCGCGGCCTTATCCAGCCCCCCCGTCAGGTTTTCTGTTAGTGTGAGGACGTTTGGGTGACATTAGATAGAAGTCTGATCACACATCTGCCCCAGATGTTTGCTCAGCCTCCTACTTAAGGATGTGTGAATAGAAGAGGTGCGTGAGCCGGTTTCAGCTGGTCACTCTGCACACGCCAGGGCAAACGCAGCCAGATGTTTGTGTGTGTGCTGTAACTCGGCACATGCTCTGACAGGCAGGTGCAGGGCATGTTCCGCTGATAGTTCCTACATACAACAGTGGAGGCTTTGTTCCTGGGGGACAGAGGTATGTGAACTCGGCTGCCCCGGCGTACACCTGCTACCTGCAGGGGCCAACTCCTCCAGCCAACCGCAGAACGATGGAGGACAATTTATTTTCCTAAAAGGCCAAGTGGGACCGTCTATTTTGATGTGAAATGGACAAAACAGAGAATTTCAAGTAAATGTCAAACCCTGATGGATTGCAAGAATGCACTACCACATCTTTCCTTTACAGCTGAGTCAATAAAAAAGTGTTCCTGCAGATTGGAGATTAGAAGGACACACTGCTGGAGAGCCTCACATCCGGTGTTTGCTTCCAGGGCTTTGGGTCCCTTTGTGAAGGTAGCAATGGGAAAAAAACTCTGTGTTCAGTGTGCTGGTGGATAGATTAGCAGAGGTGCTGGTGTGTGTACCTGTGCAGGTGTGATGGCCTGTCCATGCAGCAGGGCCAGCACACAGCTGAGGACGGCGGTGCGCACGGCGGCAGCAGTGCGGCCTGCATGCCACACCAGGTTAGGAAGCAGGACGCCACACAGGAACTGCTCTGAATCCTCACGGAAACGTCTGGAAAGATGCACAGAAGTAAAAGAGACTGAATGAGATGTTTTTCCTGCTTTATGTTTTTGCCATTCATGTATTTTGTGATGGCTGCACAGTGGTTCAGTGGTCAGCACCGTCGCCTCACAGATAGAAGAGCGATGGTTCACGTCCCAGCCTTCTGGGATCTTTCTACATGGAGTCTCCATGTTCTCCTGTACATGTGTGGCTTTTCTCCAGGTTCCTCCCACAGTCCACAAACATGCTGAGGTTAACTGGTGGTTCTATGTCTCTAAGTGTAGCCCTGTGATAGACTGTTACTGTCCAGGTGAACCTTCACCCTCAGTCTGCTGGGATATTCTCCAGCCCCTACTGAGGATGAAGCGGTGTTTAGATGATGGATGGATCTTGTGAATGATTGCTGTTGGGAATGGAACACAACGGTTCCACAATCCTGCAGCTCTTTTCCCACCGTTCATGGGGCAGGAGGGTGGGGCAGAACATCTGGGCGTCCTCCTTCCTCTTCTGGCTGAGGCCCTCTGACATCCCAAACTACCAGAATCTGCACCGCTTTCTACTGCAAACCAACTCCTGGATGCATTCGGTTGTTCAGCTGCTGTCACAATAAACCTGTCATGTGCTGTTTGATGAACTGTGCTGTAACGTTTCAGTGCCAGTAGGGGGCGACTGTGTGCCACTAAAGCAGCTTCATGCTGACAGGTGCTGACAGCTCATCATGAGTGATGCCAGAGGACAGACAGACATGTTTCCATACTACAGTGATGATGTCCTACAGGAGAAGAGCAGGATTCTACCTCCTCATTCACGCACACAGAGCAGAGCAGGGCTTTGTGAGCGTACAGCTCATGGGCCTGTTTGTAGAGAACACAACAACACAGCAGGTTTCAGCTCTGCTCTGCTCTTACGGTGACATTCTTCCACAAATCTCTATTGTTCAAACAACAAGTGAATCTCAGCAAACTGAGCATTAGTTTGACTCATGCAAAGAATTGAACCTCATGAATGGAACAGAACACTAAGATCTGACGTTTCTCTCTACCTCCTTCAGCAGCAGATGTTCCTCCACATAAAGAACCAGGTTCTGCTCCAGGTTTCTTCCCGTTAAAAGGACTTTTTTCTTGCCATTGTGGCCTTATTTCTGCTCTGGGGGTTCATCTGGGTTCTAGAAAGCATCTTCAGACAATCTGACCTCTAACTGGCGCTTTAATAAATAAAACTGAAAAATTAAGTTGAATTGAGCATCCTGATACACTGATGTTGCAAAATTTCATATAATTATCATCAATTCATGGGAAGTAATGTAAGGAAGCACCAACACAAACACACAGTCAGACCTGCTTCCTTTGTGGTGCTTCACGTTTCTACCTCATCTTTAATTAATAATATTATAATTCCTGAGCAGAGCTGTGTTTGAATTAAAGGAACACGGGGCTTTTCCTCGCTGAACATTCTGACGCTTGAATCAGGACTAAAGTCGTGGTTTTTACACTTCATACTTGCGTGAAAGAACACATCTCCGTTGTGATTTTGGCTCACCACATCCAGAGGAAAAAAGCCTAAACTTTCATTTCTTACACTTGGCCTTCTACTTCGGTTTCATATGCAGCTTTTTAATCACAGCACACAGATCCAGATGAAACAGAAACGTGGTCGGTGTGTGTGGATGAAAGGCTCTTCCATGAACACAAACTTTCCCTCCTGCTTGTTCTGTGGAGCTGTCATTATGTCATTTTGGTTGCAGAACAAAGCAGAGAGGTTTTCTCCATGACTATCATTGTCCTCCTGATGACATACGGCGTGTGTGTGGCCTGCAAACATCAGCTCATAAATCCTGAATGGAGATATTATGGCAGACCGCACAGCCCCACATGGGGTGATTTAAGCATTTGTTTGAACCCTTTTGAAGGTAGAACATGATTTCTGTCTCCTGGTGGTTCTGTGATTACCGCAGATAGAGGTGAGGAATGAGGGAAGCAGCTAGCAGTGCAGGAGGACACACACATCTTTTGTCTCATTAATGGACACAAAAAATGATGAAAGCAGAAGTTCCAGCTTCCACATTTTTTGGCAAAGGTGTCAGAATATTCTGGCTTCACATCACTTCGTGTTTATGGGACATTTTTCACTCATGAGGATGTTGTTCTGTCTGGGATATAGAATGTGAATGAAACGTTCAGTTTGTTCCTGCTGCTACCAAATGGAAATACCTGCTGACCCATACAGCGTTCTGGCCGCAGCATGAGGCTGAGTTACAGACGCACAGATGTCTCCATGGCAACACCACAAACCAGCTCATCTTTGTGACGGACAGGAGCAGCTGCTGTGATCGCTGGGGACCTGGAGAGGCCTCAGGTTGGAAGCCTTCCCTCAGACTGGAGCTCTGAGCCGGCATGGTGGGGCTGGTGTCCGTCATCCCGGCTATCCCACCGCCTTCACCAGTCCACAACCATCCAAATCACTGATGAGAGCCTCTCAGACAGCATGTGCCATCTTCTTCTTCAGACAGGCTGGAAGTTATGAACTAATCTGAGTTAGTCCATCCGACACTCCCTAAGAGAGCGTTAGAACTCCAGCAGGACTTCCTGTGACTCATCATTTCTACATTATTACTGATAGAGTCAGTAAAGCATAAAGGTGACTTTATCTTTCTAGTCCAACGAGCTTCACTGTATGTTCATGAAGCAGCCTAAAACAGTCTGATTGCACATTTTTCATTAGTGTAAATAAGTATTTACTAAGACAACCAGACTCTACACAGCAATACATGAACACAGTGTCCTTACTGCCATGACTTCTTAGGATCAATCACTTACCTTTTGTCTTTTACCATGATATTGTTTAAGCTGACACCAAGTGCATATTCAGCACTGCTTTTACAGGAGTCTCTGACCTTTTTTTTTAAAAAAAGAAAAAGTTTACCTATAAGCATCCAAATAAATTCAAAGGATCTCACACAGCATGTGCCATCTTCTTCTTCAGACAGGCTGGAAGTTATGAACTAATCTGAGTTAGTCCATCCGACACTCCCTAAGAGAGCGTTAGAACTCCAGCAGGACTTCCTGTGACTCATCATTTCTACATTATTACTGATAGAGTCACACGTGGATCTAACTCTGATCATCAAAAAAATACAACAACCTTAATGACAGTTTGTTGTTTTTAGTGTTTTTATGTCAAAGTATGGACATGATGGTAATTATTGCAGGAAAAAAGCTGGAAGTGTGTGAGCAGTGCTGATAATGCTGACTGGGAGAACAGACTGAATACACTGAGGCTGAAGCTCAGTGGAACTTTGTGCAGTGATGAAATCTAAAACAGCTCAGCTTCAACCCTGTGTGCGTTTCTTTGTTCAGCTTAAAATGCTTTCATGTTTGCCTCTCACCCTCGGGAATCCAGAGTGTTGTCTGCATCCAGCAGCAGCTTGGCGAGCATCGTGAAGACGCTCATTCTCATCTCTGGGTCTCTGTTTGGTTGGAGGCAGCAGCAGAGGAGAGGCATCAGCTGGCTCACAAACTCCCCAATCACTGGACCTACAAAGACAGAGTCCACATGAAAGACTTTAAACCTCCTTTACTGGACTGGAAGAAGAAGAACCAGAAACGCTGCTTCCATCTTAACTACTCGACCATTTCACTCTCCATCACCTGCAGCCTGATCATGCTGTTATTGGCATTAATGCAGCTTTGGATCTTATTTGAATGAAATCCCACCTGTTAGGACACAGTACACCTGTACACCACGTAGTCCGCAAAAAGAACTGAAAATATCACACAGATGCATGACAACAGGTGAGCAGATTACAGGTGGAATCATAGACAGGATGACTGGAGTGAAGCAGGATTCTTTATGTGAAGTTTTCCTAAAAGAATCAGCCTGTCAGTCAGCAGTCAGATCACTCACATTCTATCCGTCTTTCTGGGTCTTTTGAAAAGAATCTAACTACTAAAAACTCCCTGTCCAGCATGTTAACAGAGATAGAACACTTCTGTAAACAATAAGTAAATGTCCACAATGTAAGGCCTTTTAGTTCAGAGTTTATGAAGAGCTCAGAGAGCAGAGGAAATGAGATGTACACACGTGGACAAAATTGTTGGTACCCCTCAGTTAAAGAAGGAAAAACCCACAATTCTCACTGAAATCACTTGAAACTCACAAAAGTAACAATAAATAAAAATTTATTGAAAATTAAATCATCAAAATCAGCCATCACTTTTGAATTGTTGATTAACATAATTATTTAAAAAAACAAACTAATGAAATAGGGCTGGACAAAAATGATGGTACCCATAACTTAATATTTTGTTGCACAACCTTTTGAGGCAATCACTGCAATTAAACGATTTCTGTATTTGTCAATGAGCGTTCTGCAGCTGTCAACAGGTATTTTGGCCCACTCCTCATGAGCAAACAGCTCCAGTTGTCTCAGGTTTGATGGGTGTCTTCTCCAAATGGCATGTTTCAGCTCCTTCCACATATGTTCAATGGGATTCAGATCTGGGCTCATAGAAGGCCACTTTAGAATAGTCCAACGCTTTTCTCTCAGCCATTCTTGGGTGTTTTTGGCTGTGTGTTTTGGATGGTTGTCCTGTTGGAAGACCCATGACCTGCGACTGAGACCAAGCTTTCTGACACTAGGCAGCACATTTCTCTCCAGAATGCCTTGATAGTCTTCAGATTTCATCGTACCTTGCACACTTTCAAGACACCCTGTGCCAGATGCAGCAAAGCAGCCCCAAAACATTACTGAGCCTCCTCCATGTTTCACCGTAGGGACAGTGTTCTTTTCTTCGTATGCTTGGTTTTTGAGTCTATGAACATAGAGTTGATGTGCCTTACCAAAAAGCTCCAGTTTGGTCTCATCTGTCCAAAGGACATTCTCCCAGAAGCTTTGTGGCTTGTCAACATGCATTTTTGCAAATTCCAGTCTGGCTTTTTTATGAGTTTTTTCAGCAGTGGTGTCCTCCTTGGTCGTCTCCCATGAAGTCCACTTTGGCTCAAACAACGACGAATGGTGCGATCTGACACTGATGTACCTTGGCCTTGGAGTTCACCTTTAATTTCTTTGGAGGTTGCTCTGGGCTCTTTGGATACAATTCCAACGATCCGTCTCTTCAATTTGTCATCAATTTTCCTCTTGCGGCCACGTCCAGGGAGGTTGGCTACTGTCCCGTGGGTCTTGAACTTCTGAATAATATGAGCCACTGTTGTCACAGGAACTTCAAGCTGTTTAGAGATGGTCTTATAGCCTTTACCTTTAAGATGTTTGTCTATCATTTTTTTTCGGATGTCCTGGGACAATTCTCTCCTTCGCTTTCTGTTGTCCATGTTCAGTGTGGTACACACCTTTTCACCAAACAGCAGGGTCACTACTTGTCTCCCTTTAAATAGGCAGACTGA